>NC_082695.1:51241784-51546736 GCF_949987515.2 Delphinus delphis | reverse complement strand
AGATCCTATGGACATTAAAAGGATAATCAAAGAGTTCTATGAATAACTCTATGCTCATAAATGTAATAACCTAGATGAAAAGGAACAATTCCTTAAGACACAATTTGCCAAATCTCACACAAGAAGAAATAGACAATCTGAATAGGGCTTTATCTATTAAATAAATTGAATCAATAATTAATAACCTTCCAAAATAGAAAGCAGAGGCCCACATTGGTTCACTGGTGAACTCTAGCAAACATTTAAGGAAGAAATTATAAGAATTCTCTGCAAACTTTTTCAGAGGACAAAAGAGAGGGAATTCTTCCTAACACATTCTATGAGGCCAGATTACTGTAATACCAAAACCAGACAAAGAGATTACAAGAAAAGAAAACTACAGACCAATATCTTTTATGAGCACAGATGGAAAAATTCTCAACCAAGTGGGATTTATCTCAGTAATGCAAGGCTGATTCAACATTTTAAAAATCCACTAATGTAATCCATCACATCAACAGGTTAAAAAAAACCACATTATCATATCAATAAATGTAGAAAAAGTATTTGACAAATCCAACACCCATTCATGGTAAAAACTCTCAGTAAACTAGGAATACAGGGAACTTCCTCAACTTGATATGAACATCTACAAAAAACCTACAGGTAACATCATACTTAATGTTGAGAAACTTGTAGCTTTCCCACTAAGTTCAGATACAAGGCAAGAATATCCTTTCACCACTCCTTTCCAACATCATACTGGAAATGCTAGCTAATGACTAAGATCAGAAAAGGAAATAAAAGGTATACAGATTGGAAAGGAAGAAATAAAACTGTCTTTGTTCACAGATGACATGATTTTCTATGTAGAGATCCAAAAGGATCAACAAAACCCTCCTGGAACTAATAAGCAATTATAACCAATGTTGCAGTATACAAGGTTGACATACGAAAGTCAACTGCTTTGCTATATAGTAGAAATGAACAGATAGAATTTGAAATAAAATTAGCACCCCCCAATGAAATGCTTAGGTATAAATCTAACAAAATGTATAAGATTTATATGAGGAAAACTACAAAACTCTGATGAACAAAACCAAAGAAGAACTAAATAAATGAATAGGTATTCCACATTCATGGATAGGAAGACAATATTGTTGAGAAATCAGTTCTCCACAAGTTGACCTACAGACTCAACATAATCAATCCCAATCAAAGTCCCAGCATGTTATTTTGTGGATACTGACAAGCTGATTCTAAAGTTAATGTGGAGAGGCAAAAGATCCAGAATAGACAACACAAAAATGAAGGAGGAGAAAAAAGTTGAGGAGTGACTTTACCTGACTTCAAAACTTACTATAAAGCTACAGTAATCAAGACAGTGTGGTACTGGCAAAAAAAAAAATAGACAAATAGATCAACAAAACAGAATAGAGAGCCCACATAAGTATTGATATAATCAATTGATCTCTGAAAAAGGAGCAAAGGCAATGGAGCAAAGATAACCTTTTCAACAAATGCTCAAAGATGGCCTGGAACAACTAGATATCCATATGCAAAAAGATGAATCTGGACACAGACCCTACACTTTCCACAACAATTAACTCAAAATGTAAAATGCAAGACTATAAAACTCCTAGAAGATAAATAGGAGGAAACCTAGAAGACCTTGGGTATAATGATTACTTCATAAATACCACGCCAAAGGCACTATCCATGAAAGAAATAATTGATAAAATGGACTTCATTAAAATTAAAAACTTCTGCTCTGCAAAAGACAATCTCAAGAGAATGAGAAGACAAACCACGGACAGGGAGAAAATATTTGCAAACCCACATCTGATAAAATACTACTAACCAAAACATACAAAGAACACTTACAACTCAACAATAAGAAAACAAATGACCTGATTAAAAAATGGACCAAAGATCTTAACAGACACCTTTCTGAAGAAGATACACAGATGGCAAATAAGCATATGAAAAGATGCCCACATCTACGTCATCAGGAAATGCAAATTAAAACAACAATGAGATACTACTACACACTTATTAGAATGGCCTAAATCTATAACACTGACAACACTAAATACTGGGGAGGATGTGGAGCAGCAGAAACTCTCATTCATTGCTGGTGGAAATGCAAAATGGCACAGCCACTTTAGAACACAATTTGGCAGTTTCTTACCAGACTAAACATATTCTTACCCTATGATCCAGTAATCATGCTCCTTGACATTTACCCCGAAAAGCTGAAAACTTATGTCCACACAAAAACCCGCACGTAGATGTTTATAGCAGCTTTACTCATAATAGCCAAAACTTGGAAGCAGCCAAGATATCCTTTAGAAGGTGAATGGACAAATAATGATGTGAATGAATGTGGGACATAAAGACAATGGAATATTATTCAGCACTAAAAATAAATGAGCTATCAAGTCATGAAAAAACATGGAGGGGCTTTACATGCATATTACTAAGTAGCCAATCTGGAAAGGCTACATACCAAATGATTCCGTCTATATGACATTCTGGAAGAGGCAAAACTACAGAGACAGTAAAAACATCATTGGTTGCCAGGGGTTGGGGAAGTGGGATGAATAGGCAGAGCACAGAGGGGTTTTATGGCAGTGAGAACACTCTGTATGATACTATAATCATGGATACATGTCATTAGAAATTTGCCATAACTCATAGAATGTACAACACCCAGAGTGTACCATAATGTAAACTATGGACTTTAACTGATTATGATAGGTCAATGTAGGTTCATGCATCAGTTGTAACAAATGTACCTCTCAGGTAGGGCTTGTTGATAATGAGGGAAGTTATGCAGGTGTGGGGGCAGGAGATATATGAGAAATTCCTTTATCTTCCTCTTAGTTTTTCTGTGAACCCAAAACTGCTCTAAAAAAATAGTCTTTTTAAAAAGTTAATCTAAATGGATCATAGGTTTAAGTGTGAAACATAAATTGTAAAACTTTTAAAAGAAAATATAGGAAAAACATCTGTGACCTGAAGTTAGTCAAAGAAATTTTAAATACGACATCAAGAGCACAATGTATAAAATAAAAAATTAGATTTTATCAAAATTAAAAACATTTTATCTGTGAAAGATACATTAAGAGAATCAAAAGACAAGTTCTATATTGGAAGAAAATACTTGGAAATCACATATCAAACAAAAGACTTCTATCCAGAATATATAAAGAAGTCTCAAAATGATACTGGATAGAAATTTGGACGGACAGAAAGTGGTGTATACATATGAATAAATTAAATGTATAATAAAAATAGCACAAAAGCTGGGAGGGGGGAAAGTGAGAGTATACTGTTGTATGGGTCTTATACCATACATGAAATGCATGATGTTACTTAAAGGTAGACTGTTGCAATTATATGGAACTATCGTGAATGGCATTGTTGCATTAATTTCAGTTTCCAATTGCTCTTTGTTAGTAAATAGAAGTACTATTGAATTTTGTGTGTTGGCCTTTTATCCTGCAACCCTTAATAAAATCATTTAGTTCTAGGAACCTCTCTGTAGAGTACATGGGATTTTCTATTGGGATACTCTGTAGAGTACATGGGATTGTCTATTTTCTAGACATCATTTCATCTTTGAACAGGGACAGTTTTATTTATCTTTTCCCAATACTTCATCTGAAGTACTTTTAGCGTTTCTTTTAGAGCAGGTCTGCTGTTGATGAATTCTGTTCCCTTCATCTGAGAGCTTCTTCATCTCACCTTTATTCGTCAAAGATCTTTTCAATGGAGACAGAATTCTGAGTTGAGAGGTCTTTTCCCTCAGCATTTTATAACTTCTACTGTCCTTGATTTCTGATGAGAAATATATAGTCATTCGAATTGTTGTTCCCCTGTATGACATATGTCCATTTTCTCTGGCAATTTCCAGTATTCTTTCTATATAGTTTTCACAAGTCTAATTACGATGGGTCTAGGAGAGATTTCTTTGAATTGATCTTGCTTGGGTTTGCTGAGCTTTGTGAATCTTGTGTCTTTTACTGAAACTATTTTCTTCTAATATTTTTGTACTTTATGTTTTTTCTCTTTCTAGTATTCTCACACAATTTGATGAGGCTCTGTTTCTATATCTTTTTCAATCTTTTTTTTTTTCCTGTCTGTTGTCCAGACTAGATAACCTCCAGTGATTTATCCACAAGCTTACTGATTCTTTCCTCTGTCATTTCTATTCTGCTATTAAGCTCATCCAGTGGATTATAAATTTTCAGTTACTTTACTCTTTATTTATTTTTTTTCCAGTACGCAGGCCTCTCACTGTTGTGGCCTCTCCCGTTGCAGAGCACAGACTCCGGATGCGCAGGCTCAGCGGCCATGGCTCACGGGTAAAGCCACTCTGTGGCATGTGGGATCTTCCTGGACCGGGGCATGAACCCGCGTCCCCTGCATCGGCAGGTGGACTCTCAACCACTGTGCCACCAGGGAAGCGCCCAGTTACTTTACTCTTTTAGTTCTAAAATATGCATTTGGCTCTTTATATTTTCTATTTCTATGCTGATATTTTCTATCTTTCCATACGTTTGAAGTCTGTTGACCCTTACTTCATGAAGCATGGTTATAATAGTTGCTTTAAAGTTGTCTGATAAATGCTACATCTGTGTCATCCCAGGTTTGGCATCTATTGATTAAAAGACAATCAAACTCTTGGGAGAGGAGATTTTCAAGGTTCTTCATATGCTGAGTAATTTTAGACGGTATCCTGGACATTTTGAATATTTATGTCACCTAGGTATTGTTTAAATCCTAAGGAGATTGCTGATTTTGTTTTGTTTTGTTCTATTGTAGCAGGCATTAAACTAGGATTGGTTCAGGACACAGTTCCAAATGGTTTTCTTAGTGTTGCTATAATGTCAGTTAAGTTTTCAAAGTATTTGCAGTGTTATTTGGATAAGTCCTATCTGCATCCTACCCAGCAGACAGTGTGGGATCTGGGCAGTGGACAGTACTCTAGTCCAATGCCTGTGATTGGCTGTCCATGGGAGGGGTCAGACATGTTTTTCTGTAAAGGACCGATGTAAAGTAAATATTTTAGGCTTTGTTGCCAAGAAGCAAAATCCATGAGAAGCTTTTCTTACATAACAAGGGAGAAAACAAATTCCACGAAGTTTATATTGGCAAAATTAAAAATAGAATAATTGAGTATACTGGAAAAATCTTTCATTCAGGTCCACTAATGAGAAGACTAGAATTCTTCTTTTTTGGAGGGGGAGGGGAAATAATTTCACTTAATTAGGGTTCAAAGTTAATGTTCCCTATCATCCAAATTGAAAATGTTCATCTGTTAATGCTGATCTGTAATGAGATTTTTAACATTTTAATATACATATAAATATATATGAAATATATGTAATATATTTTATTAAATATGTTATATAATAAATATATAAAACATTAAATAATATTAATATTATATTTAATTATATAAGTATAATATAATTATACTATAGTTATATATAATTATAATATATAATACATAAAAAACGCATAATATATAAAATATAATACATATAATATATAATATTATAATATATAATTATTATAATTATATATAATCATAACAAAATTTGTAATTATAATAAAATTTATTATTAAATTATATACAGTTATAATTTATAATTGTATATAAAGTATAAAATATAAAATATAATACATAACATATAATAATATTATATATAATACTATATAACATATTATATATTATATATATTATAACATTCAAAATTACATATAATATATTATATTATATATTATACACTGCAATACATATATTATTAATATGATGCATATAATGTATTATATACATTATATTTACTATATTATAATATATAATATATTATGTTATATATACATTATATATATTACAGTATATATTAATATAATGTGTATAATATATAGCATTAATATTATTATCAATATATGTTATATAGTATTATATATAAATAATATATTTATATGAAATAACATAATTATTATATATTTATAGTAATATATTTATATATAATATATAAAGAATATATTTATAATATTGTTATATATGATATATATTATTATATTATATTAATATATATTAAAATGTATAATATATATTAGTATATTAATATTATACATTATGTGTTATATTATATAATATATAAACTTGAAAATATATAATATATTGTTATTAGTAATATATAATATAATACACCATATATTAATAATTATATAATACAAATAATCATTATATTATTAATTATACAATAATTAATAATTATCAGCAATATATTAATATATTATACAATTTAAATACTAATATTTACTATAATATATAAAATTATATTTATATGTTATATTTAATATATAATATATATTTAAAATATATGAAATATATTTTAAATATATTTCATATGTGAAAATGCAGACTGGTATTGTCAAATAGTGATATTAATCCACAAGCATATGATTTTAATTTAATATATATAGAATTCTATTAGATTCTTCTCTTAATATTTGCCTTTTAGCATGTCATTACGTTGAAGACTAATCACTCCAATTGATGGTTAGGCAGAATGGCACAGTTAAACGAATTTTGCAATGTAGAAATATCCTTTCTCTGCATTTGCATCCAAGTCACAAAAACGTTCCTAGAAGTGTAGGTTGAGCTCAGAAATCATATCCATGACAGATTTTTATGAGAATGAACGTCTCACTTCTTTAGGTTTTGACAGCATGAGAAGCCATAATTCAAAAAGAGTCATGTACCACAATGTTCATTGCAGCTCTATTTACAATAACCAGGACATGGAAGCAACCTAAGTGTCCATCAACATATGAATGGATAAAGAAGATGTGGCACATATATACAATGGTATATTACTCAGCCATAAAAAAAAACGAAATTGAGTTATTTGTAGTGAGGTGGATAGACCTACAGTCTGTCATACAGAGTGAAGTAAGTCAGAAAGAGAAAAACAAATACCATATGCTAACACATATATATGGAATCTAAAAAAAAAACAAAAAAAAGGTTCTGAAGAACCTAGGTGCAGGACAGGAAAAAGGATGCAGACGTAGAGAATCGACTTGAGGACACTGGGAGGGGGGAGGGTAAGCTGGGACTAAGTGAGAGAGTGGCATGGACATATATACACTACCAAATGTAAAATAGATAGCTAGTGGGAAGCAGCCACATGGCACAGGGAGATCAGCTGGGTGCTTTGTGACCACCTAGAGGGATGGGATAGGGAGGGTGGGAGAGAGATGCAAGAGGGAGGGGATATGGGGATATATGTATACGTATAGCTGATTCACTTTGTTATACAGCAGAAACTAACACAACATTGTAAAGCAATTATACTTTAATAAAGATGTTAAAAAAAACTGTGTAAAAACAACAAGAAAACAACAACTTGATATTACTTGTGATTCACAAAAGGTTAGTTCACTGAAATGACTATCACAGTACAAATTTCTATATAAGCATCTGTTTTGCCTTTTAAGTTTAGGTTGAATTCATTAAGAAACATTGTCAAACCTGCAGCAAAAGCTAATTTTCAAAGTGAATCTCAGTAATAGAAGTCAAAGGGGATTTTTCTCGTTCAGAAAAATTTCAATTTCAGTCCTCAAAAAAATCACAAAACTGGGCTTCCCTGGTGGCGCAGTGTTTGAGAGTCCGCCTGCCGATTCAGGGGACACGGGTTCGTGCCCTGGTCTGGGAAGATCCCACATGCCGCGGAGCGGCTGGGCCCGTGAGCCATGGCCGCTGAGCCTGCGCGTCCGGAGCCTGTGCTCCGCAATGGGAGAGGCCACAACAGTGAGAGGCCCGCGTACCGCAAAAAAACAAAAACAAAAACAAAAAAAACTCATGGAACTGATGATGGTTAAGACCATGAGGACAAATGAAGTTTGCCATTGACACTACTGATTTAATAACCTGTAATAAATTAAAATATGTTCCTCAAAGTAGCTGCTGATGAATAAGGTGATGAATAACAATAAGCTTTAAATACCTTACATTTTTCACAAGCTTTATAAATTGGGTTAATTAAACCTTTGTCTGCTCCATACATAATTTTGCCACCATCAGTTGTAATACTAGAGGATTCCACTTAAGGTTGTACTGAAAATATATTTTCTCAACTTCCTTGAAAATATTCTTGCCTGTAATTTTTCCACATAGACTATTCACAGAAGGTAATTCTTCAGTCACTGGTACAAACTTGGCACTTGGCACTGACTCCAACAGAACCCAATCTGTAATATGAGTCAACTCATTAAGAGTCAAGGAAAACCACCTGAAATCATTTGCCTTGTTTTTAAATTGACTATTGATGCTCCTTCTAATGTTAGCTTTTTAAGCAATTTTAGACACTACAGATATCTACAGCTCTCTCTTTTTGTAGCTCTCTCCTGTTCACTCCTCTGCCCTGCAAACACTAGCCATCTTGGTATCCTCAGACTCCCAGCTCTGCCTCCTCAAGTCAGTGAACTTGCTGGGCTCCACGGAGGTTCCTGATTTGTGGCCTAGAAATGTGATTGTAGAGCTAACCTCATTTATTTCTCCTCTTTCATGGATAACTGTCCTTGACGTACAATATCTGAAAACAGTTGTTTCATGTATTTTGTCTGTTTGTTTTCTTGTTCAGGTGGGGGAATAAATCCAATCCCTGTTACTCTATCTTGGCTGGAAAAGGAAGCACCTTGATAGGACCTAGACTTGAATTTTAAGAGCAAGCTTTAAGAATATGCTCTAAGTCACATCATAGACAAAAGTAAACTCAAAATGGATTAAAGCCTTAATGTTAACACCTGAAACCATAAAACTCCTAGAAGAAAACATAAGCAGTACACTTTTTGACATCATGCTTAGAAATTTTTTTTTAGGCAAGGGAAATAAAAACAGTTAAACATTTTTTTGATATTTTGATTGATTAATATAAATCAATGAATTAAAATTGCTTGTATATTAATTTAAAAAATAAAATCAATTGCAAGATTAAAAAAAGCAAATATAAACAAATGGCACTACATCGAAATAAGAAGCTTTTGTGCAACGAAGGAAACCACCTACAAAAGGAAAAGGCAGTCTCCTTAGTGGGAGAAGATATTGCAAACAATATATCCAATAAAGATTTAATATCCAAAATACACAAAGAGCTCATGTAACTCACCTAATTTATGACAAAGGAGGCAAGAACATACAGTGGAGAAAAGACAGCCTCTTCAATAAGTGGTCCTGGGAAAACCGGACAGCTACATGTAGAAGACTGGAATTAGAATACTCCCTAACACCATACACAAAAATAAACTCAAAATGGATTACAGACCTAAATGTAAGGCCAGACACTATAAAACTCTTACAGGAAAACACAGGAAAAACACTCTTTGACATAAACCACAGCAAGATCTTTTTTGACCCACCTCCTAGAGTAATGAAAATAAAAACAAAAATAAACAAATGGGACCTAATTAAACTTAAAAGCTTTTGCACAGCAAAGGAAACCATAAACCAGACAAAAAGACAACCCTCAGAATGGGAGAAAATATTTGCAAATGAAGCAACGGACAAAGGATTAATCTCCAAAATATACAAGCAGCTCATGCAGCTCAATATTAAAAACAACAAACAACACAATCCAAAAATGGGCAGAAGATCTAAAGAGACATTTCTCCAAAGAAGATACACAGATTGCCAACAAACACACGAAAGGATGCTCAACTTCACTAATCATTAGAGAAATGCAAATCAAAACTACAATGAGGTATCACCTCATGCCAGTCAGAATGACCATCATCAAAAAACCTACAAACAATAAATGCTGGAGAGGGTGTGGAGAAAAGGGAACACTCTTGCACTGTTGGTGGGAATGTAAATTGGTACAGCCACTATGGAGAACAGTATGGAGGTTCCTTAAAAAACTAAAAATAGAACTACCATATGACCCAGCAATCCTACTACTGGGCATATACCCAGAGAAAGCCATAATTCAAAAGGACACGTGTACCCCAATGTTCACTGCAGCACTATTTACAATAGCCAGGACATGGAAACAACCTACATGTCCAACAACAGATGAATGGATAAAGACAATGTGGTACATATATAAAATGGACTATTACTCAGCCATAAAAAGGAACAAAATTGGGTCATTTGTAGAGATGTGGATGGACCTAGAGTCTGTCATACACAGTGAAGTAAGCCAGAAAGAGAAAAACTAATATCATATATTAACGCATATATGTGGAATCTAGAAAAATGGTACAGATGAACTGGTTTGCAGGGCAGGAATAGAGACACAGGCATAGAGAATGGACATGTGGACACAGAGGGGAAGGAGAGGGTGGGACGAATTGGGAGATTAGGATTGACATATATACACTACCATGTGTAAAATAGACAGCTAGCAGGAACATGCTATACAGCACAGGAAGCTCAGCTCGGTGCTGTGATGACCTAGATGGGTGGGAGGGAGGTCCAAGAGGGAGGGGATATAGGTATACATATAGCTGATTCACTTCATTGTACAGCAGAAACTAACACAACATTGTAAAGCAATTATACTCCAATAAAAAAAAATAAAGGAAAAGGCAGCCTCCTTAATGGGAGAATATATCTGCAAACAATATATGCAATAAGGATTTAATATCCAAAATATACAAAGAACTCATATAACTCAACATTGAAAAAAACAAACAACCCAATTAAAAATGGGCAGAGGATATGAATAGACATTTTTCCAAAGAAGACAAGCGGATGGCCAACAGACACGTGAAACTATGCTCAACATCACTAATCATCAGAGAAATGCAAATCAAAACCTCACTGAGATACCACCTTACACCTGTCAGAACGACTATTACCAAAAAGACAACAAATAATAACTGTTGGCAAGGATGTGTAGAATGCTGTTGATGGGATTGTAAATTGGTGCGGCCACTATGGAAAACAGTATGAAGGCCCCTCAAATCATATGATCCAACAATTCCACTCCTGGGTATTTACCCAAAGAAAACAAAAATACTAATTTGAAAAGACATATGCACCTTAGTGTTCACTGCAGCATTATTTACAATAGCCAAGATGTGGAAGTGACCTAAGTGTCCACTAATAGATAAATGCATAAAGAAGATGTGGTATACATATACAATGGGATGTTACTTAGCCATTAAAAAAAATAATAAATTTGCCTCTAGCGACAACATGGATGATTCTAGAGGGTATCATGCTAAGTGAAATAAGTCAGACAGAGAAAGACAAATACTGTATGATCTCACTTATATTTGGAAACCAAAACCAAAACCAAAACAAAGAAAACAAAATGAAAACAGACTCAGAGATACAGAGCACAAATGGGTGGGTGCCTGATGGGAGGAAGATGGGAGGATGGATGAGATAGGTAAAGGGGATTAAGACGTACAAACCTTCAGTTATAAGATAAGCCACGGGGATGTAACATACAGCATGAGGGATATGGTCAATAATATTGCAGTAACTTTGTATGGGGACAAATGGTTATTAGACTCACCATGGTGATCATTTCATAATGCCAAATCACTATGTCCTACACCTGAAACTAACATGATATTATACATCAACTATATTTCAATTAAAAAAAATAATATGCTTTAAGAGGGTATCCTGCTTCCTTATGGTATTTAGGTTTTGCCACTGGAGGTATTTAACTGTGCCTGCGAATGTTAATTATTTTGCTTAAAATAATTACTATTTTACTATTTACTATGATTTTACTATTTCCAAGAGTAACACTTTTGGAAATATACTTAGCATTTGCATTCTAGAGGTGCCAGAACATAATGCAGTTATTTCCCAAAATACCCAGATTAAAGTTACAAGAAAAAAGCTGCATGAGTTCATGTAATGGCAATCCACACTTCCAGTTTCTCAGGGACCAAAAGGATAAGTAAGACATTCACAGGGTGAAACAGATCTCAGAGGCAAATAATCACGTTTTCAAAAATGTATATCAGTGTGATCCAAATCAACATCAAGAATTAACTAACAAGAAGAATCAGGCTAAGGTCTCAGGAAGGAATAGAGAAAACACAGACAGAACTGTATATTGGAACAAATTCTTGATTTCTTCTTCCATCAAAGAGATTAGACAGCTTTCAGGAATCCCTTTGAAAGGTAAGATTTCTAAGAAAAAGTAATTTTAGTTTGAGGGCTCCAATAAAGCCATTGGCATTACAGGAATTTTCACAGTTTTTTTTTTTTAAAGTTGTCACTAAACATAAAAGCAAAATTAAAACTTTTGCTCCCCTACTTCCTTCCCCCAATTTCTCCACCTCCTAGTCAATGACTTTGCTGTGTACTTCATTGAAAAAATATAACCACAGGGAACTAAGGAAACTACATTACTCTTCTGATCACCCAATTACCAACTTCCTTGCATCTGCATCTGTCTTGTTTCTTCCCTCCCTTACAATGGAAGAAGTGGACCATCTCCTAACAAAAGCTGACCCTTCCTTAACTGCTCTGAATCCCATCCCCTGTCACCTTCTTGGGGATCATCATCATTTGATCATCTCTTCTCTCTTCTTCAGTATCAGTTTTTCTCTCTCTACTAAATCATTGCCATCAGCATTACCTGGTACCTTCCAAAATTAAAAACATCCTTAAAGTCCTTCTTGTTTTAGAAAAATCGTAGCTTATAAATGAAGAGGGAATAACAATAGAAAAACTGTCATTTTGCAGCCCCTAATCTAGTTAGCAGTCATCAATGGCTGCTAAATTCCTAAGTGAAAGGTCAATACTGACCTTTATAATAGATGGATCAGGATGACATCATCTAAGCACACTGATACATCTTAACATCATGAAAATAGGACAACCAGTAATTATTTTCTTCCTAATATACTACAACAGGAAGTACACAGCATCACCTATGAAGTATTCTTACTATAGAACAATTAGACTTTAAACTAATCAAACCTCTCCATCTACTTTGTCAATTTGCATGAAATGCAAAGCACAGAGGAAGAGGCTAAATGATATAAGGATGTCATTATCTAAGTCTCAGAATATGTGAAATTCTACAAAACAAATGACTCAGCTACTTCAACAAATAAATGTCATTACAAAAGAAGGGAAACCTGTTATAGATTAAAAGGGATTTAAGAGATCCATCAGCCAAAAGCAGTATGTAGACTTTAATTGAATAGTGATTAAAAAAATCAATGATAGATATGTATGTTTGAAACAAATGGGGAAAAACTGAATATGGAGAGAGTACTAGATGATATTAAAGAACTTTTATTTTGTTGGGGGCGTTTTAGTGGTATTGTGGTTATGTTTTAAAAAATAATTATCTGTTAGAAATACATATTGAAGTATTTACTGGTAAAATGATATGATGCCTCGGATTAAGAGGGAATAGTGAACACTGAAGGTTGCTGAAACTCAGTAAAGCATATGGGTCCATTATATTCTCTCTATTTTTGTGTGCATTTGAAAACTTCCATAGTACAAAATTAAAAAGAAATCCTCCCTTAACTCATATTCCCTTCTGCTTCTTTCTATAACAAGCTTTTTGAAACAGTAGCACGCACTGTCACTTCTTCCTCACCTCTCATTTGGTCAGCAATCACTTCAACTTGGCTTTCTCCTGACCACTTTCTTGAAACCATTCTTCCCAAGGTCACTGAAAAACCTCCATTTTGTCAAATCCAGTGGACATTTCAGTTATAATATTTTGACCTCTTAGATTCATTCTACAGAATTGACCATATCCTCCTCCTTGAAATACTTTCCTCTCTGTTCTTGGTTTCTATGACATTACAAACTCCTGAATTTCTTCTGGCCTTTTGGGCCGCTTCTCAAAATAATTTGCTAGCTCTTTTTCTTCCATCCAACTTAAAAATACTGACATTCCTCAGGGCTTAGGTCAGAGGTCTCTTTTCTGCTTTTCTCCTTTTACTCTTCCTTTTGAGCCAACCTCAGTATTATATAACATCTCCGTGCCAATTCTTGAATTTATTATCTTTAGTCCAAGATCCAAAATCCAATCATTTACATGATTTCTCCACTGGACATCTCAAAGCATCTCGAACTTAACTTTCCCTAAACCAAAGTCTTCATCTTTGCCTCATACCTACCTTCTCCTCATGGCTAAATTTGCTTCCTCCTTTCCCCATTTTCTCATTTCAACAAAAGCTCTTTCATCCACTCCATTACTAAAGCCAAAACCTAAGAATCATCCTCGACACCTCCCTCTCTTTACTGCCCTCTCCCCTGTAAGGTCCTGTTGGTTCTGCTTCCTAAATATATTATGGCTTGATTGTTCTTATTCCATTTCAACCTTTGGGTCCCAGTTCCTATCATCTCCCATCTGTATTACTGCAACAGCCTCAATGGTTTCCCATTTTACTCCTGTTCTCTTCCACAGAGCAACCAGAGTGAACTTTTACAAAGTCACAATGGATCCTGTCAATCCCGTTCAGGGACAGCCCCTTGCACTTAAGTATAAAATAGCTAACAAGGGCAGTGTGATGGGTAAGTTATGTGTCAACTTGGCTAGGATGTGGTACTCAGTTGTTTGGTCAAACAGCAGTGCAGAAAATATTTTTTAGATGTAATTAACAATTACCAGTTGACTTTAAAGCAAATTATCTTTGCTTTAAAGCAAAAGATATCTTTTGCTTATCTTTGTGTGTGTGTTCTTAAGGGCGGCCTTAAGAGCAAGGATTGAGGTTTCCTAATGGAGAAGGAATTCTGTTTTCAGACTGCAGCATAGATATTCTGCAGGAGAAGGAATTGTCTTAAGACTGCAACATAGATATTCTGCCTGAATTTCCAGCCTGCTGACCTGCCTTACGGATTTCAGTGTTAAGACTGTAAACATCAACTCTTACTGAATTTCCTCACAACTCATGAATTCCTTACAATAACACCCTCTATATCTCTCCTAATTGGTTCCATTTCTTGGGAACAAGACCCTGAATGTCCTGTCTCCTGCCTGCTTCTCCTTTCTCATTTCACATATGACTTTCTGCTTCACTCATTACAATCCAGCTACAATGGCCTTCTTTCTATTTCTGGAATGGACAAGTTATTTCCTGCTTTAAGACCTGCATATTTGCTCTTTCATCTGTTAGGAATGTTTTCCCTCTCTCATTCTCTTTCCTTTCTCTCCCTTTTTTTTACTTTTTAATACAGAAGAGTGCATATAGTATTTTATGTATAGTTAAGAATAATAACAAGATAAACACTTGTATATCAACTATCTACCTATTTTTCTCCTGTAAAACTGTAATTCATCCTACTGGATATCAACTGAAATATCACTGCTTCAGAAAAGCCTTCCTTAACTCCACTATCTAAATTAGATTGCCCTAGTTATTTTTTTCTCATAATAATCTTTTTTTTTCTTCCTAGTATTTATCACAATTTGCAATTATTTATTTGTATGTGTTTATTTGTTTAATGTCTGTCTCCCTCATTACACTGGAAACGAGGGCAAGAAACATTGTATTCTTGGGCTTCCCTGGTGGCACAGTGGTTGAGAGTCCGCCTGCCGATGCAGGGGACACGGGTTCGTGCCCCGGTCCGGGAAGATCCCACATGCCGCGGAGCAGCTGGGTCCGTGAGCCATGGCCGCTGAGCCTGCGTGTCCGGAGCCTGTGCTCCGCAAAGGGAGAGGCCACAATAGTGAGAGGCCGCGTACCACAAAAAAAAAAAAAAAAAAAAAAGAAACACTGTATTCTTAATGTAAAGTATACAATAAATAACAAATGAAACTACCTTGTCACAATTGTTTTCTTAATTATAATTGCTCAAGTAATATGAGTATGTTTTCATTATAAAAATTCAAATATATAGAATTATACAGAGAAAAATAAAATTCCCTTCAACATGTTATCTCCTACCAAAATACAAATCCCATTCTGTTTCCCAGAAATCAGTGTAAATAGTTTAGTATATATCCTTCCAAATCTTTTTTATACAATTACATGCTTATATGTGCATACACAAATAAACATACATTGACACACATGTATTGATATTTAAAAACTTACATTGAGCCATGCTTATGTGTTATGATCTATGATCTGCTTTTTCACTTAACAGAATGTTTTGGAGATCATTCCACAATAATGCATATAGATCTACCTAATTCTTGTAAACTACAGCAGTATTATATTTTATGGAGATGCCATCGCTCTAATTTTATTAAAGAATCCCCATAGCTTTTATTATCTTACTCTAGCTATATTTTGTATTTATTCTGTTATCTGAAGAAAAAAAATCAGTATTTGGTCATTAGTGTTGATTTAAGGACAGTTTGCTTAAAAATATTTCCTTTAAAGTATGCTTTTCTTAAACTTCCTTTCTACTACCTTCATATAAGATAATGTCAACATAACTTGCTTTAATGAGCAGAAATAAGATGAAAAGACACAATGAAGGGTTCAGGAAATCTCAGCTAAAATAGTTCTAATTAGGTTTGTTTTACCATGCCATAATCTAGCCAGGTTCATAAAGATCTAGCTAGCATCTATCTTCCTTTCTGAGATAGTGAATTCAGACAGGCATCAGTGATCCGCATGAGATAAGTACTTTTTTCTCACATTCATGCCAACCAGTCCCCACAGTCTATAAGCAAGGTGTGCGGAGCCCAGGCATCATTCTGGTACAGGCACTGGAGAAGTTAAGAGTTCCTCCAGGTTCTCTTCTGCCTTCTTAATGCTGTTAGTTCTATAGTATCAGTTAAACTGAAATTATGTTGGCTGAAAAGTTTAACTCCTATTTCGTGATCTCAACCTCTAGATCTACAAAGTCAATATTATCTGTTGTGTTAGGGCTTTTAAAAGTGAATCCAGTTGATGAAACTGTTACTCTGATAAGTCATTACCACTTAAATAAAGTTGTAGCTAGAGACTTTCAGCAAAGTAGAAAAATTCAATGGGCTAAATTCATGAGTATATATACTTCTAATAGATGACAATTCTATTTTATCTATTTTAAATGGCATGGCTTTTCAGACACCAGTGGGAAACAGGCAATAACAAAGTGAATAAATATGGAAGAATTTGGAAATCTTCATGCCCAAGACTTTTCTATTCAAGGAGAATAATATCTTAGACCTCCTTATAGGGCTGAGCATAATCCTACTATAGCATTTCTGGTAATATCTCCAAATTTATATTCTTTATTAAAACACTTCATTCAAGGTAGTGGTAAGAGATCAGGCTCCAAAGTAAAGATGCTGTATTTGAATCCTGGTTCTACCAATTTCTAACTAAGTGATTTGGAGCAAGTTGCTTAGTTTTTCCAAGCTTCAGTTGCCTCACCTTTAAATTGGGGATAAAGACAATGTTTATCTTTGGAATTATGATAATGTATGTAAAGTGTTTAGCTCTATGCCTGGCATATAATAAGTGCTCAATTAATGAAAACTATTACTATTACTATTTTTTTTGAAGTATTGTTAGGAAGCAGGATATAGGCAGAGAAAGGGAGACTAGCTAGAAAGATTAGAAAAGAACTCTGGATAAATGTGCCATTAAAGCTATCATAACAAACTATTACATGAATGAATGCAGAGTGAAACGACTGAAGACAAATTAAAGGTAGAATCAGCTGAAAGGGTCGTGAAAAGTAATTTGTATGGGAGAGTTTTCTGCATGGGAAAAAATGCCATAGAACCCAAGTTAAAAGATGAAAGAGAAGCTGGGAAAAATGTTTGTAACATGTTACAAAAATAACTACATTTTTTCACATATAAAGAAAATGACTAACATATTAGTGGAAAAATAGATAAAAAATAGAACAATAGTTTGTAGAAAATACAAATGACTCAAATATAAAACTTCACTCATGACAAGAAAAATGTAAATTATAACTAAAAGATACCATTTTCATCTCTCAGATTGGCAAAGAACTAAACTTTTTGATTATACTCTTTAAAGTATAATAAAACAGGCACTTTCAAATATTGCAAGTGGGAACATAAGTTGTACAACCTCTATTAAAGCAATTTAGCAATATCTATCAAAATTTATAATGAATTTATCTTTGACCCACAATTACATTTCTAGGAATTTATCTTACAGATATCCTCACACATTTATAAATGACATGTATAGGAATATTCATTGCAGCATTATAGTCTGCAATCATGAAAGACTGAAAATAACTCAAATATTCATTCACTAGTGGGCTGGCTAAATGCACTGTGGTACATTCATACAATGGGACATCGTATGGATTTTAAAAACTGGGGTAGTTTTACAGTGCACAGATTCATATACATAGTCAATATTGTATATGTATAACTATCCCTGAAAAGACACACAGGAAACTGAGAGAGGTTACATCCAAGGAGGGCGCTTTGGCTGGCTGGGAAACTGGGGTGTGAGAAAGCCTATTTTCACTAAATATCCCTATGAATTTTTATTTCTTGAATATGACAATAATTATAAAAGCAATTTAGTTCAGTTCTCTGTCTCTGAAGGTGAATATTTAACCCAACTGGATTTGAAATTCCTTAATGGGTTCCTCCTGAAATCTGTATAGCCTTTATCTAGGAGAACAATATGAAGATATAAGTTAGAGAAAAGCAGAGACAATGCCTTTTATGGAGATTCCTGAACTAGGAATAAATAAAATAAAATGGTGATGTGGGCCCAGAATCCTTATCTGTAATTGTGAAATCTTTTTTTTTTTTTTAATTTATTTGGCTGCACCGGGTCTTAGTTGTGGCATGTGGGATCTTCACTGTGGCATGCGGGATCTTTAGTTGCAGCATTCAGGATCTTTAGTTGCAGCATGCTGGATCTTTAGTTGTGGCATGCAGGCTCTTAGTTACAGCACGTGGGATCTAGGATCTAGTTCCCTGAGCAGGCATTGAACACAGGCCCCCTGCATTGGGAGCACAGTGTCTTAACCATAGGGAAGTCCCGTGAAATCTTAAGAGTAATGAAAAGTGAAAGTTTTTTTCATAACCTTTTTGGTAGCAATATCTGACCTAACCCAAATCTATTTGGTTGTAAAATCTGACCTGAACTGATATGAGGCTATTTATTTACTGTTTATTACATTTAATGTGAATAATCGTACATCATGTTGTATCCCATATGGTATGTAAACCATGTTAGCTTAAAATTTTGTTAATTCTGAAATACGTTTGGCGCTAAGAATTTTGGATGAAGGACTGTGGACCTGTAGATTTTCTCTCCTGGCTGTCAGTCCTGAGTTAAATCTTCAAACAAAAATATTATCATTACCAGAAAGAGCCTTCTGACAGTTATCCAATCCTCTTCTTCAACAATACCCACCACTCAAGGTTTATGAGATGCCTACTTTTGGCTTTTTGTTCTTACTCTTTGGGAGTTTTGGTTAAAGACTATCACTATGCAAGCAACGTACCTGATCTCAGAGATTCTGATATGGAAAGAAAATTTGGGCAAATCTGATAATTTATGCAACTATAAAAATGAAATTCTTTAAGAAGAATTTATTTTCTTTCTGTCATTGTAGCAAGAGCTACACACAGGTTAAAAAGAAAATTACCACCCCCCTCCCCATGCCTGTACTTTTCAGTATTGGGAAACTTAAGATATCTTAATTATTTTCTAGTGTCTTAATCATTTTGTGAAATCATGAAGTTGGATAATGGTCATTTAATATAAAAATGTTCTATTTTCTGTGGAATTGTAGCTTCTTACTAATTATGAATTAAAGCCTTATATAATATGGCTGGAAGCCAGAATGACAAGTGAAATTTAGAGACCTCAACCTTGGTTATCTTGAGAGAAAAGCACTGTTAGATAGTTTGGAGTCAAAGAATGTTACCTTCTAGGCTCCAGTTGCAAAAGCAGTAAGCTGACTTCCGGAGAACACGATGCAGAAACCAAAACCGAGAGGAGAAATACCTGCTTGTGAACTCTACCAGGCTGAAGTGATGCAGGTTACCCTGTTTATTAGCCTGCAGTTTAGAAAATTCAGGGCACGTATGGATATGCATTTATTCCATTGTATGCTACACATTACTGAAAACACATTCTACAATATAACATAATTCATCCACGCGTTGTTTGAAATTTAAGATTACAAAACTAAATGGTAGTGTTTTGTTTTATGACTGCCTGTACTTTCAAAAAGAAAGACGATATGGGTAGATTGACTTTATAACTTTTATATGCACCTATTAGGGAGAACAACACAACAGAAAAGAAACAACCCCCAGCCCCCCCCCCCCACACAGTTTCCCTATGTGTGTGCCACAGGCTGTTACCTTTAGTTTAGGTAAAACCAGGTGTTCAGGGCTGTGTTAGTGGGGAGAGCATGAGCTGGAGATTAAGGTGTTCTGCTTGTTCTCTGTGCCACAGCTTGAAGCTGGGAGACTTGAACTGATTGGAAGCAAGTTGGAATGGAAGTTCTTTGGAAGGAAGGGACCTCAGATTCTTCCAGTTTAATATAGCAGATTATACCCTTTCATCCTTTGGTCACAAAGAAGGTGATACAGGTTTGGCAGAGGGCAAAGTCATGAAACAACAGAAACTGGAGGACATACAGTTAAAGAGCTCACGCACTTTGTTGATAAGTATAGGTAGCTTCCAGAAGAGTCACTACTTAAATGGTTTTTCAGGATTGTGGACTCAGACTATTTCCCTAATTCTGGACACAGCTGCATAAAGAGGCATGTATTGGTTAACATATGACCCCTAACTAGTCACAGTCTGTGACGGCTTGGATGAAAATTAGAGATGGGGGAACATCTAGCGTTTTGGGGTGACTAAGGGCAACAACAGAACACAGTATGTATCCTGAAAGAGGCAATTGCCCAACTCTCCTACTAAATGGAACACCACTGGTACAGCAGCTGATATGCTGTGAATGCAAGTCGTGTTGGACTGGCGTTACTGTAACCAGGATGTTCTCCTAATGAAGATGCCTGTGACCCAGACCACCATAAGAGATGTGATTAGAGTACACCTAATGTTCTTCCCATATTGCTTTGTTACTGGGGGGTGGTGGTGGGGAGGCAGGTATGGATAAGAAATAATGCAAGAAACTATGTCTGATTTACTGTTCTAACTTCTTTCAATGGGCTTTACTGATGCTAGGAAAATTAGAATGATTCAGTAGAAAGAGAGGAAAGGAAGGGGAGTCAACAGAGGAAAAAACAAAATAGGATGAAAATATTTCAGTTGCTGTAAACACATGGAATGGAAAAAGCAGAAACTGATGGGGAAGAAACCAGAGTTTTGACAGAGCATTAACAAGACTGGGGAAGCCACTGGCTCCAGCAGTAACAAGACCCAGACAGATCAACTATCTATCCCAGTTTGGAAGAATTTAGAAAATTGGATGACAAGGAAAAGCACAATAAATTTGATATTGAAATACAAGAGGTGTCAGTAAGAAAGACTGAAACTGATGAAGACTGATGGGAAGGCCAGGATCTCCTGGCTCATTAGAGCTGGCATGGAGCCAGTATAGTAACTGAACCTGACGTCCATTGTTTGGGTCAAAGTTAATGATAAAATGTAGGGAAGGAAGTAAGAGAATAAATAAATGGTGTATGCTAAGGTGAAATCCAACCTTACTTTGGTGTCTTAAGAGAGGCTAAGAGCAAGACAATAATATTCTTTCTTAGCTCAAACTCCAGATGCCTGGAAGGTAAAGCAATATGGCTTACCAAAGCTGCCTCTGCTTCTGAAAACTTGCAAAACAGCATGGCGACTGGCAAATAGGAATGGTATCCTCCAGCAAACACCTTTGTCTCGCATTACTCCTAACCAGGAAGATTACATTTAATCACTCTTTTTTCCTCTACAAAGAAATTCATTCTCACAGTGTGATTTAACTTTAATACATATTTTTCTCATCTAAAAGGTAGACATGGGAGTCATGTTTAGAATATACCATACGTTTATAGCAGTGATTTATACTTCTGATTAAATTTGTGTATAGATCCAACAAAGAAGAAAAAAGGTGGGCAGTTTTATTGGAAACACAATCACATTGTAGCACCCCTAAGGTAACTTATGAGAGAAACATGTACATTCTCATTCCAACAATCAACCTTGCTAACAGGTCTATCTATGCACTTTTATTTAGCACTGCTAATTCTCGCCTACCTCTTTCTTATTTATTCATGGAATGGTTAACACAAAGAAGAGTTTTTGCTTTTTAAACTTCCAGATATTTCGCAATTTAGAAATAGTCTAAAAAAAGGAGAGGTATATAAGAAGTGAAAGAAAAAAAAAGAATTAGAAGGAAATATACCAAATACTAAACTGTTAACAGTGGGTAGAAGGATTATAGGTGGTTTAAAATATCACTTTTAAAGATATATATTCCACCACAATTGTCCCAAGTAAGCACAGGTGCTTAAGCAATTATTGCCAATTCACTGGTGTCAGTTTCTTTAAAAACAAATTAGCAGAGAGCAACAGCCAGCACTACCCACCACCAGTCCCTCCCATCAGGAAACTTGAAGAGGTCTCTTAGATAGCCTCAAACACCAGAGGGCAGACAGCAGAAGCAAGAAGAACTACAATCCTGCAGCCTGTGGGAAAAAAACCACACTCACGAAAGATAGACAAGATGAAAAGGCAGAGGGCTATGTACCAGATGAAGGAACAAGATAAAACCCCAGAAAAACAATTCAGAATAATGATAGTGAAGATGATCCAGGACCTAGGAAAAAGAATGGAGGCAAAGACTGAGAAGATGCAAGAAATGTTTAACAAAGACCCAGCAGAATTAAAGAACAAACAAGTAGAGATGAACAATAAAATAACTGAAATGGGGCTTCCCTGGTGGCGCAGTGGTTGAGAGTCCGCCTGCCGATGCAGGGGACACGGGTTCATGCCCTGGTCCGGGAGGATTCCACATGCCGCGGAGTGGCTGGGCCCGTGAGCCATGGCCATTGAGCCTGCGCGTCCGGAGCCTGTGCTCCGCAACGTGAGAAGCCACAACAGTGAGAGGCCCGTGTACCCAAAAAAAAAAAAAAAAAAAAAACTGAAATGAAAACTACACTAGAAAGAATCAAAAGCAGAATAACTGAGGCAGAGGAATGGATAAGTGACCTGGAAGACAGAGTGGTGGAATTCACTGCTGTGGAAGAGAATAAAGAAAAAAGAATGAAAAGAAATGAAGACACCCTAAGAGAGCTTTGGGACAACATTAAATGCAACAACATTCGCATTATAGGGGTCCCAGAAGGAGAAGAGAGAGAGAAAGGACCCAAGAAAATATCTGAAGATATTCTAGTCAAAAACTTCTCCAACATGGGAAAGGAAATAACCACCCAAGTTTAGGAAGCGCAGAGAGTCCCATACAGGATAAACCCAAGGAGAAACATGCCAAGACACACAGTAATCAAATAGGCAAAAGTTAAAGACAAAGAAAAATTACTGAAAGCAGCAAGGGAAAAAAGACAAAAAACATACAAGTGGGGATTCCCTGGTGGCGCAGTGGTTGAGAGTCCACCTGCCGATGCAGGGGACACGGGTTCGTGCCCCGGCCCGGGAAGATCCCACATACCGCGGAGCGGCTGGGCCCATGAGCCATAGCCGCTGAGCCTGCAGCACGTCCGGAGCCTGTGCTCCACAACGGGAAAGGCCACAACAGTGAGAGGCCCGCGTACTGCAAAAAAAGGAAAAAAAAGAAAAAAAAATACATAAAAGGGAACTCCCATAAGGTTAACAGCTGATTTCTCAGCAGAAACTCTACAAGCCAGAAGGCAGTGGCATGATATACTTAAAGTAATGAAAGGGAAGAACCTACAACAAAGATTACTCCACCTGGAAAGGATCTCATTCAGCTTTGATGGAGGAATCAAAAGCTTTACAGACAAGCAAAAGCTAAGAGAATTCAGCACCACCAAACCAGCTCTACAACAAATGCTAAAGGAACTTCTCTAAGTGGGAAACACAAGAGAAGAAAAGGACCTACAAAAACAAACCCAAAACAATTAAGAAAATGGTCACAGGAACATACATATCAATTATTACCATAAACGTGAATGGATTAAATGCTCCAACCAAAAGACACAGGCTGCCTGAATGGATACAAAAACAAGACCCACATATATGCTGTCTACAAGAGACCCATTTCAGACCTAGGGACACATACAGACTGAAAGTGCGGGGATGGAAAAAGATATTCCATGCAAATGGAAATCAAAAGAAAGCTAGAGTAGCAATACTCATATCAGAAAAAATAGATGTTAAAATAAAGAATGTTACAAGAGACAAGGAAGGACACTACATAATGATCAAGGGATCAATCCAAGGAGAAGATATAACAATTATAAATATAAATACACCCAACACAGGAGCACCTCAGTACATAAGGCAACTGCTAACAGCTAGAAAAGAGGAAATCAACAGAAACACAATAATAATGGGGGACTTTAACACCTCACTCAATGGACAGATCATCCAGACAGAAAATTAATAAGGAAGCACAAGGTTTAAATGACACAATAGATCAAAGAGATTTAATTGATATTTATAGGACATTCCATCCAAAAACAGCAGATTACACTTTCTTCTCAAGTGTGCACAAAACGTTCTCCAGGATAGATTACATCTTGGGTCACAGATCAAGCCTCAGTAAATATAAGAAAATTAAAATCATATCAAGCATCTTTTCTGACTATAACGCTATGAGATTAGAAGTTAATTACAGGGAAAAAAACATAAATAAAACAAACACATGGAAGCTAAACAATACATTACTAAATAACCAAGAGATCACTGAAGATATCAAAGAAGAAAACAAAAAATACCTAGAGACAAATGACAATGAAAACACGAAATCCAAAACCTATGGGATGCAGCAAAGGCAGTTCTAAGGGCTTCCCTGGTGGTGCAGTGGTTGACAGTCTGCCTGCCGATGCAGGGGACACGGGTTCGTGCCCCGGTCCGGGAGGATCCCACATGCCGCGGAGCGGCTGGGCCCGTGAGCCATGGCCGCTGAGCCTGTGCGTCCGGAGCCTGTGCTCCGCAACGGGAGAGGCCACCACAACAGTGAGAGGCCCGCGTACCGCCAAAAAAAAAAAAAAAAAAAAAGCAGTTCTAAGAGGGAAGTTTATAGCAATACAAGCCTACCTCAAGAAACAAGAAAATCTCAAATAAACAACCTAACCTTACACCTAAAGGAACTAGAGAAAGAAGAACTAACAAAACCCAAATTTAGCAGAAGGAAAGAAATCATAAAGATCAGAGCAGAAATAAATGAAACAGAAACAAAGAAAAAAATAGCAAAGATCAATAAAACTAAAAGCTGGTTCTTTGAGAAGATAAACAAAATTGATAAACCATTAGCCAGACTCATCAAGAAAAAGAGGGAGAGGACTCAAATCAATAAAATTAGAAATGAAAAAGGAGAAGCTACAACAGACACTGCAGAAATACAAAGCATCCTAAGAGACTACTACAAGCAACTCTATGCCAATAAAATGGACAACCTGGAAGATATGGACAAATTCTTACAAAGGTATAACCTTCCAAGGCTGAACCAGGAAGAAATAGAAAATATGAACAGACCAATCACAAGTAATGAAATTGAAACTGTGATGAAAAATCTTCCAAACAAACAAAAGTCCAGGACCAGATGGCTTCACAGGTGAATTCTATCAAACATTTAGAGAAGAGCTAACACCTATCCTTCTGAAACTCTTCCAAAAAATTGCAGAGGAAGGAACACTCCCAAACTCATTCTATGCGGCCACCATCACCCTGATACCAAAACCAGACAAAGATACTACAAAAAAAGAAAATTACAGACCAATATCACTGATGAATATAGATGCAAAAATCCTCAACAAAATACTAGCAAACAGAATCCAAGAACACATTAAAAGGATCATACACCATGATCAAGTGGGATTTATCCCAGGGATACAAGCATTCCTCAATATATGCAAATCAATCAATGTGATACACCATTGAAGAATAAAAACCATATGATCATCTCAATAGATGCAGAAAAAGCTTTTGACAAAATTCACACCCATTTATGACAAAAACTCTCCAAAAAGTGGGCAGAGAGGGAACCTACCTCAGCATAATTAGGCCATATACGACAAACCCACAGCAAACATCATTCTCAATGGTGAAAAACTGAAAGCATGTCCTCTAAGATCAGGAACAAGATAAGGATGTCCACTCTCTCCACTATTATTCAACATAGCTTTGGAAGTCCTAGCCACAACAATCAGAGAAGAAAGAGAAATAAAATGAATACAAATTGGAAACAAAGAAGTAAAACTGTCACTGTTGGCAGATGACATGATACTATAGAGAACCCTAAAGATGCTACCAGAAAACTACTAAAGCTAATCAATGAATTTGGTAAAGCTGCAGGATACAAAATTAATGCACAGAAATTCTTGCATTCCGATACACTAATGATGTAAAATCTGAAAGAGAAATTAAGGAAGCACTCCCATTTACCACTGCAACAAAAGAATAAAATACCTAGGAATAAAACTACCAAGGGAGACAAAAGACCTGTATGCAGAAAACTATAAGACACTGATGAAAGAAATTAAAGATGATAAAACAGATGGAGAGATATACCATGTTCTTGGATTAGAAGAATCAATATTGTGAAAATGACTATACTACCCAAAGCAATCTACAGATTCAATGCAATCCCTATCAAATTGGCAATGGCATTTTTTACGGAACTAGAATAAAAAATCTTAAAATTTGTATGGAGACACAAAAGATCCCAAATAGCCAAAGCAGTCTTGAGGGAGAAAAATGGAGCGGGAGGAAGCAGACTCCCTGACTTCAGACTATAGTACAAAGCTACAGGAATCAAGACAATGTGGTACTGGCACAAAAACAGAAACATAGATCAATGGAACAAGATAGAAAGCCCAGAGTTAAACCCACGCACCTATGGTCAACTAATCTATGACAAAGGAGGCAAGGGTATACAATGGAGAAAAGACAGTCTCTTCAATAAGTTGTGCTGGGAAAACTGGATAGCTACATGTAAAAGGATGAAATTAGAACAACCCTAACACCATACACAAAAATAAACTCAAAATGGATTAGAGACCTAAATGTAAGACTGGACACTATAAAACTCTTAGAGGAAGAACACTCCTTGACATAAATCGCAGCAAGATCTTTTTTGATCCACCTCGTAGAGTAATGGAAATAAAAGCAAAAATTAACAAATGGGACCTAATGAAACTTCAAAATTTTTGCACAGAAAAGGAAACCATAATCAAGACGAAAAGACAACCCTCAGAACGGGAGAAAATATTTGCAAACAAATCAACGCACAAAGGATTAATTTCCTAAATATATAAACAGCACATGCTGCTCAATATTAAAATAACAAACAACCCAATCCAAAACTGGGCAGAAGACCGAAATAGACATTTCTCCAAAGAAGACATACAGATGACCAAGAAGCACATGAAAAAGCTGCTCAACATCACTAATTATTAGAGAAATGCAAATCAAAACTACAATGAGGTATCACCTCACACCAGTTAGAATGGGCATCCTCAGAAAATCTACAAAAAACAAGTGCTGGAGAGGGTGTGGGGAAAAGGAAATGCTCTTGCACTGTTGGTGGCAATGTAAATTGATACAGTCACTATGAAGAACAGTATGGAGGTTCCTTAAAAAAACTAAAAATAGAATTACCATATGATGGAGCAATCCCACTACTGGGCATATACCCAGAGAAAACCATTATTCAAAAAGACACATGTACCCCAATGTTCATGGCAGCACTATTTACAATAGCCAGGTCTTGGAAGCAACCTAAATGCCCATCGACAGATGAATGGATAAAGAAGATGTGGTACATATATACAATGGAATATTACTCAGCCATAAAAAGGAACGAAATTGGGTCATTTGTTGAGACGTGGATGGATCTAGAGACTGTCATACAGAGTGAAGTAAGTCAGAAAGAGAAAAACAAATATTGTATATTAACGCATATATGCGGAACCTAGAAAAATGGTACAGATGAACCAGTTTGCAGGGCAGAAATTGAGACACAGATGTAGAGAACAAACGTATGGACACCAAGGGAGGAAAGCAGCAGGGGGGTGGTGGTGGTGGTGGGATGAATTGGGCGATTGGGATTGACATGTATACACTGATGTGGATAAAACTGATGACTAATAAGAACCTGCTGTATAAAATATAAAATAAAATTCAAAAATTCAAAAAAAATACATTCTGGAGTAAATTTTATCATCTGTGAATTATATCTCAATAAAGCTGCTATTAAAAATCGAAACAAGGGCTTCCCTGGTAGCGCAGTGGTTAAGAATCTGCCTGCCAATGCAGGGGACGCGAGTTTGAGCACTGGTCTGGGAAGATCCCTCATGCTGCAGAGCAACTAAGCCTGTGCACCACAACTACTAAGCCCGCATGCCTAGAGCCCGTGCTCTGCAACAAGAGAAGCCACTGCAATGAGAAGCCCGTTGCACTGCTCCCGCTCGCCACAACTAGAGAAAGCCTGCATGCAGCAACAAAGACCCAATGCAGCCCAAAGTAAATAAATTAAATAAATAAATTTTTAAAAAAATTAAAAAAAACCCCAAAACAAAACAAAAAAAAAACAAATTAGCAAACATATCCTTGAATGGCTCTCCCCTCGCCCCTACCCAACAGCCCTCTAAAAGGTTACAAAAATAAATAAATAAATAAAAAGGATTAGAGTTGGCATGATGAGGGAGTGAGAGTTGGGTGCCTGTGTCATAGCCAATTGATCTCATTCAGTAGTTAAACCTGACTGGACTATAGGCTGCAGGTGGTGGCAAGAAGGTAAATTTGAAAGAGTTCATTGTAGGCCACACAGTATTTCATAATTTTTGTAAAGGCTAAATGAATATATCTCTTAGAAGTTAATGTTAAATAATCTATGATAGTAAGCTACAATTCTAATTCTGTGATATCTTTGATCTTCAACCTCTGATATGGAAAGCTTCAGGAGGTAAGCTTTTTATTTCATCTAAAAAATTCGTTTTAATCAAATATCCAATTTAAATAATAAGTTCCGATTTGTTTCCACCTGGTTTGCTATTAACTTATTCTAGACATTTCCTTATACTGACAGCTTCCTCTACTACAATGTTTCCTTTTCTCTTTCAAATAAATAGTTGTGTGAAGGAGAAATTTTGATTTCTTTGCCAGCAATGACTAGCTAAAAAAAGATCTTGGGGACTTCCCTGGTGGCGCAGTGGTTGAGAGTCCATCTGCCGATGCAGGGGATACGGGTTCGTGCCCTGGTCCGGGAAGATCCCACATGCCGCGGAGCGGCTGGGCCCGTAAGCCATGGCCGTTGAGCCTGTGCGTCCGGAGCCTGTGCTCCGCAACAGGAGAGGCCACAACAGTGAGAGGCCCGTGTACCGCCAAAAAAAAAATGTATAAAGGATGAATTCTCCATGTACGCTAAGAAACACAACTGCCCGCAAGGCTTTTACAAGACAAGCAATTGTATACAAGGTTGGTCTGCTTTCTAAATAACTTGCCATCCTGGTATGAGGCTGGAGCCTTCTCGGCTCTAATGATTGGCTCTGGTTTTCAAGTAGCCCATGTCCTGTGACAGGGAAATCCTGAAGCAGCGTCCCTATTCTAATACAAGTCACAATCCACCTCAGAATCTTCCAGCTTTCCCAAAGGAAGAAACAGCCTCTCATGTATAATAGTAATTACTCTCTCCTTGCTGGCCAAGAGGCTTACATTCCAGACAAGTTGATCATTTTATAGCATTTAAGGACAAGTACAAAGCAACGAGATGATGCGCTTTCAATCTCAGTAATAGTCTTACTTTAGTATGCACCCACGACAGAAAGAAAATCAATGAAATGCTTGGTAAGTAAACAGGTAATGCAATGGCCAATTACTCTTGAGCTTCAAGACCAACTTGGACTCTTTCTTTCATGGATAATGTTAGGATTTGTACAGCAAGTGGCTCATTCATATTCCCTATAAAGATATAGAAGACATATCCCAGAAGTCTTAAGGCTAATGAAAATAATTAGCCTTAATTACACATAAACACATAAATTAATTACACATAAATTATTAGCCTTAATTACATATAAATAAACACATAAATAAAATATTTAACACATAAATAAACACATAAATTAATTACACATAAATAATTAGCCTTAATTACACATAAATAAACACATAAATAAAATATTTATGTGTTTCCCTTTATTATTTACAAATAACTTTCATATGTACCTGTCTCTTAACCTGTCTCTTGTGGTTAAACTCACAAAAGTTTACAGGTAATACAAAATGTTAAAATGAATTTCTCCACAAGAAATAAAGAGAAGGTAGATTGAAAGAAAATAAAGGACTGTCATATCTTTTTGGGGGGGAGCTTATTAATATCAAAAGCAAATAATTTATGGGGAAAATATGAAAAGTGTTAAATATGTTAAAAGTGGTATATATACACATATCAATACATATATTTGAATATATAAACAGTGTACAAAAGTGTCCAACTGAGCTGAAAATGCATTATTAGTCAATGACCATTAACTACTACATTATTCTGTTCTCTTCACTGTAAGTATTCTCATTGATAATGTCTTTGATTTACTCAGTGGCATACTTGGCACTATCATGCACGATCTTGACCATTCTTTTCCTAAGGCAAAGCATGTAGCCTACACTAATATACAGTAACCTTTTTCAATATGACTAATGACCTCAATTTGGACTTCAAGGGGGACTAACTTCTTTCTGTTTTTCTCCTAGTGTCCTTCCTAAAGTAAAATCTAATGTTTTCCAGACACAGTTTCGTTTAAACCTAAAAATGAAAAAACCTTCAGTAAACGCATGTTCACAGAGCATAATCTCAGGAAACGTAAATTATACCTGGCCCCCTGTCAACTGGGAAGGCCAAAGATATCCGAGGAATGGCTCTTCCCTGTGCTATGAATGACGTGGTGCCAAGTTTGCTCATCTACTTAGCATTTCTAAACTACCGGCCAGCGGAAAACCCAGAGATTTCAAAGAGAAGTTTAAACCATGTTATTCTGAAATCAATTACTTAATTTTTTAAAATTAATTAATTGTTATTATTATTTTGGCTGTGTTGGGCCTTTGTTGCTGTGCATGGGCTTCCTCTAGTTGCAGCGAGCAGGGGCTACTCTTCATTGTGGTGTGTGGGCTTCTTATTGCAGTGGCTTCTCTTGTTGCGGAGCACGGGCTCTAACCCGTGTCCCCTGCATTGACAGGTGACTCAACCACTGTGCCACTAGGGAAGTCCATATTTAATTATTTTTGAAAATACTCATCTCTTTATTATTTTCTCCTCAAAATGTGTAAATTACTCTGAAATCGAGAGATAGATGTACATGTTTTCATTTTGATTTCATCTCTAAACAAAGGGTATGGTTCAGACATTGGATGGACAGCTGGAAAACTGAGGTTCCATGTAGTCAAGGGACTCTGCCAAGGCTTTGCTACTGCTAAGCTGTGAGGCAGGATGAATACAGGTCTTTGGACTTTAATTCTCAAGGCCTTTCCTGTAAGCCATGTTGCCTGTCTACATGCAAGGATTTTTAATTTGAGAAAACCAAAACAAAGAACTGGCCATAGGCCTAAGTAGAAGAAGCTCTATGATACGGCTGAACACAAGATAATGGAGTGGTATATATTCTATACTAAGTGAAAACAATTGTGAGATGTTATCTAAGCAATCAAATCCCAATGCGGGGACTTCCCTGGTGGCGCAGTGGTTGAGAATCCGCCTGGTTCAATTAATCTGGTTCAATGAATCCAGGTGAGGCCTAGAAACAGGTACTTTGTCAAAGGTTCCTAAGCGATTTCAATGTGCAGATAGAACCACTGCTCTGAAGGGAATTAAGCTCTTTCAGAATTTTTACAAAGAGCTAATTATGAGAAGAAATCCATTATCAATAACTTTGAATGCAGGGTTATTCAGTTTGCTTCTAAGCCACATTTCTGCACAACACTGTCACTCAGTGCATTTGGCAAGGGGGAGCCTGTGTCATTCACATGTACTGTGCTCCAGGTGCCCCCCAAAATCTTGTTGCCCAGAGCATAGAGAAAGAAGCTAACACTGAGGGCACACTGTGGCCCAGAACCAAGTTAAGGCTTTGGATACCTAGTCACGTTTAATCCTCTGAGCAAATTTGCAAGGCAGTTACTAATACTCTTATTTTCGCATGAGGAATCAGGTTCAGGCATGTTTGCAAGCATGTTTCCATGGTGAATATTAAAAAATACAACCCTATGGCCCACCTCTGAGATGAGTCTAACCCTATTCCTAACCTTTTGTCAGGGAATGCACATAGAGTTTAGAATTACAATAGCAAGGTCCAAATCTGAGCTCTGTTCCTTATTGCCTGTGCGGTCCTAGGAAGTTCTACAATGACAACTACTATTAGCCAGGTACCAAGACTCTGCTAAGTACTTTATATAAACTATGTTGCTTAACCATCATGACCAGACTATGAGGGAGATATTATTACCCCCATTTTATAGATTAAGTGATTTGTTCAAAACCACATAGGCTAGCATTCAAACCTAGGCCTATAAACCTAGGTGTTATAATTATTACCCCTGGGCTCTTAAATGTTCTATTGCCTCTCTGAGCTTTGTTTTCTCATGATTGTGAGGATCACATTAGGTAACATACATAAAAGAATTTTTTTTTTTTTTTTTTGCGGTACGTGGGCCTCTCACTGTTGTGGCCTCTCCCGTTGTGGAGCACAGGCTCCGGATGTGCAGGCTCAGCGGCCATGGCTCACGGGCCCAGCCGCTCCACAGCATGTGGGATCTTCCCAGACCGGGGCACAAACCCGTGTCCCCTGCATCGGCAGGTGGACTTCTAACCACTGCATCACCAGGGAAGCGCCCATAAAAGAATTTTTATAAAAGCATTTAAGTGCCTAGGACAGCAAGTGGCACTCAACAAATGTTTCTTAACATTGAAGTGAAGGGAATTTGCTAATCTTGGACCAAAGGCACAAGTCTAAAACAGCAGTTGACGAGGCCAAAAACTGAAATGATAGCAGGAACTGGCAATACTGAACAGATGTCACTAATTGCAGCATTTTCCAGAATTCAGTGCCCTGGAGAAGACCCACCAGGAAGCATAATCCTCACCTACTGCTGGCTCAACAAAGAAATAACATAATTATGTCTTATGTTCCAAGGGTAACCTTAGATTTTTTGCAACTACTTGGAACTACAGAGCATAAAATTTTGAAATGGGTTTACCTCCTATAAATGTGTGCCCTTTGTTTCTTTTTAAATATTGTTTTTAAAACTACGTAATACATTGTTGTTATAGAATATCTGGAAGATATAGAAAAGTGTGAGCAATAAAATAGCTCTTATAATCCCTTCCCCTAGAATTTAGAGAGATTTCCTGAAGCCAAGGACTAGAACTCTAAGTGGCTAGTAAGCATAAACTGTTGTAATGTACACTTTCCCTACTGTAAGTTCATCCTATGTCAAGAGTGTCTTGACAAGATTCCTCAAACTGAATTCATTTCTTGGAATTATACTGTGTCTTTATTATTTCTACTTAGCCTATTTGTTTCTGTTTTCTTAATTTACACACTCTATAAGCAGTGTTTGCAAGAGGAATGGATGATTATATTAACGGCTTTTAACAGTGGGAATTATTACAGTAACACCCCCAAATCATGGCTTAATTAAAAGGAACATCTTTTCATCAAACACCTAAAAATTTCCATGCATTCAGCTGTTCTTGGTAGTAATGCACCTGCCAGCAGGGAATTTCAATTTATCAACCTAGCTTCAATAAAAATCCTTTTGAATGGCTGGACTTTTCATCCTCCTGATATGGAAGACAGGTGTATTTATAACTTGATATTTTCTTTTACATATTCAACCAATTATTTTCTGAAGTTTTTGGATTATCCCTTTTTATTGTCATCATTTATGTGCAATATATCATTCAATTTTGTTTTTATTTTGTTATTTGCAATATACACAAAATGGAAAAGTTATAGTAAATAGCATTTTGATTGTGTGTAGTGTGTAAACTATTATTCGGAGGGCATATAAAGCTAAAATGATAGTTCTTGGCCTAGAAGCCCACACTTGTGGAAATCATTTTGAAAAAAATCTAAGAAGAAATTCTATCTAATACTTTGAAAATGAATTTTAATAGTCATTAAAAAGAGCTTTACAATGATACGTAATTTGTATAAACATATATTGTGAAAGGACATAGCTGAACTTGCCCAACACAAGATCTGATACATAATAGGCATTCAGTGAATAGTAGCCAGTATTGCCACATATGGTCACCACTCATGTGTTCTATTGTATAGCAGCAATGAGTTCTGCTATTCAAACCTACCACATAAACCCAAGTAGTGCCTGTAAGGCCCTAGTTTGAGGTTTGGGATTTTAATTTAGTTCCTCTTTCTCTACCTTGGAAGGATAGCACATTATGTGCTAGGCACATGAGGGGATCTGGTTAAGTTCTAAAAATATTTGTGTGAATGTACAGGTGAGAAAAAAGTCTGATTTTTTAAAAAAAGGATTTTGTTACAGTTAGGATTCTGGGCACAAGTGCAAGAAAGCGTTGCAATTTGGCTGTTGTGTGTAATAGAAACACAGCACTTCCCCTTCTGTGTAAGACTAAGTTTCTTCCTATCAAGTTATAAAAACAAATTCTAGGGCTTCCCTGGTGGCGCAGTGGTTGAGAGTCCACCTGCCGATGCAGGGGACGCGGGTTCGTGCCCCGGTCCGGGAAGATCCCACATGCCAAGGAGCGGCTGGGCCCGTGAGCCATGGCTGCTGAGTCTGCGCGTCCGGAGCCTGTGCTCCGCAACGGGAGAGGCCACAACAGTGAGAGGCCCGCCTACCGCAAAAAAGAAAGAAAGAAAAAAAAAAAAAAAACAAATTCTAACTCTTAAAGTAAGTTTGTCGGATTCCTACTCTAAATCAGAATTTTATAGGCTTAGTGCCTACACCTAAGAACAAAATTCAAGTTTCACACAGTGTGAGAAAATGAAAAAACAATGAAATTTGGGATGAGAAGAAAGAAAGAAGTAAAAGACATCCAAATAGTTAAGAAGTAAAATTATCTCTTTGAATGACATGGTTTTATATGTAGGAAACCCTAAAGACTCCACACACAAAAAAAACCTGTTAGAACTAATAAATGAATTTGGTGAAGCTGCAGGATACAAAATCAAGATACAAAAATTAGTTGTGTCTCTTTACACCAACAATGATCTATCAGAAAAGGAAATCAAGAAAAAAAATCTCATTTATGATAGCATAAGAAAGAATAAAATACTTGGGAATAAATTTAATCAAGGAGGTGAAAGATTTGTACACTGAAAACTATAAAACATTGAAGAAAAGAATTGAGAAAGACACAAGTAAATGGAAAGATATCCTGTGTTCATGGATTAAAATAATTAAAATTGTTAAAATAACCATACTAGCCAAAGTGATATACAGATTCAATGTAATCTCTAACAAAATTCCAATGAAATTTTTTGTAGAAATAGGAAAAACAACCTTAAAATTCATATGGAACCACAAAAGACTCCGAATAGCCAAAGCAATCTTGAGAAAGAAGAGCAAAGTTGGAGGAATCCCACTTCTTGATTTCAAATTATATTACAAACAGTATGGTACTGGCATAAAAAAAGACACATAGACTCACTGGAGAGAGTCAAGTGCCCAGAAATAAACCCAAGCATAAATGGTCAATTGATTTTCAACAAGGGTGTCAAGATATGCAACGGGGAAAGGATAACCTCTTCAATAAATAGGACAGCATGTGGGAAAACTGAATATCCACATGCAAAAGAATGAAACTGGACCCTCATCTTACACTATACACAAAAATCAACTCAAGGTGGATTAAAGACTGAAATGTAAGATCAGTGACTATAAAACTCCTAGAAGAAGACACAGGGAGAAAGCTCCTGACATTAGCCTTCAAAATGATTTTTTGCGTGTGACACCAAAGGCTCAAGCAACAAAAGCAAAAATAAACCAGTGGGACTACATCAAATAAAAAAGCTTCTGCACCGCAAAGGAAACATTCAACAAAGTGAAATGGCAACCTACAGATTGGGATTCAAATATCTGCAAGCTATACATCTGATAAGGGGTTAATATCCAAAATATATAAGGAACTCTTACAACTCAACAGCAAAAAGCAAAGAGTCTGATAAAAAATGGGCAAAGGACCTGAATAGACATTTTCCCAAAGAAGACATAGAAAAACACTGTCTTCAAGACAGAAGTTTAAGTTTTAGATTGCAGGGTACTTGGATCCTTCCAGCCTGGGTTGGCAGAGTGTGGTCTCAGGTTCCCAATATTCTGAGCCTGGGTCCCTCGATCTCAAACTCAGTGGGCAAGGAGTCTCCACAAGCCACCTTCAAGTCAGCCGTGTGTGAACAGTTGCCTGTGAGCATGACTGTGCACTGGGACTTGCTCTATAGAAAGCTCGGCAAGGTGGAAACTTACAGCAAAAATTTCAGAACACATAAAGCGTATGGTCTGACAGCAAAGGAACAAGGTCTTAAAAAAAAAAGAACAAATTAAGCTATTATTTTTTAAAAGTTCCCCAAATAAGCTATTAAGTCCTTCAAAGCACATACACAAATATTTTCCAACCTCCCTCAACAAAAAAAACAAGCTCTACAAAATCATCCCTCTTGACATAGCTCAAAAAACAAACCAAACAAGTAAAACAAAAAACATCAACTTGGTGTTGTGATAAAAACGAATCTTTCTGAAAAAACCTAGAGTAGTGAGGTGAACAGTGCTTCCTAGAAATAGGCTAACTACAGTTCCAGTTCCAAAAATTCACTAATTGGGCATGATTTGGTGAGATCAGTCTTTCTCTCTTCACATCTCACAGGGAAAAATAAAAAAAGAGGTCAAGAGTACCAGTCTTAACTCTTACGAGTCAGGAAAGAACAGAGAGAAGGAGCCTTAGTAACCTTTTACTTCAGGGGCTGAGCGTGTAAGCCTGCTGCTGCAGGCCTGGTATTTGCCTCTGTCTATCAGTTTGGAAGGAATCATTATTGCGCTGTCATTTGACTGAGAGATAGAAACTCCACCGGTATTTTAAAAAGTGACAAGATATCTGTTTCACTGAACAATCCCAGAAGATAGTCTTCATTTTAATATAAAATGTTCCAGATTTACATACCTGAATAGAAAAAAGACACCAACATAGAAAAAATATACTGCATGCAACAAACAGACTTTTCTCCTTGGTCAAATTTGAAATAAAAGATTTGAAGATCCAAAGCTACCTTAATGCAAATATCTGCCTGTTGCAAGTATACTGTTTGATGAAATTGGCATACATCAAGTACAATTAGAAAGCTTATTTATAATGAAGAAATACATAATTCTGCATCTTAATGGGGATGACAATTACAGCTGATGGCTGTTAATTAACGTTAACTTCTTTTGCTCTGGGTCTCAGAGATTTCTTATAAGGTCTGTATGCCGGCAATGGACACAACTAATTCTGCAAGGTACAAAAGGGGTAATTATCAGCAACATTTGTGCTCATAACAAATTCATTGGTAACTTGCCCAGCTCTGGCTCCACACTGGAGACCTGAGGATCAAGTAGAATTGGTAAACTCTGACTCAGTGTCATGGCAGGAAAGGTATTTGTTCAACTTTCTGAGCAAAGGCTCACCTACCCACCAGGTGTTCAGAATGACAGAGAAAAGCCCCTCCAGTTCTCTCTCCTGGTGGAATGGTCTGTGGGTGTTGCCTGTTCCAGGCAAGCAGAAATGCAAGGCATTGTTTAGTTCAGTGGTGCCACCCTCCTGTACCGAGATGCCCACTGTGCTTACTTTCTTGGACAGCTCAGGGGTGTGTGATCAGTATTGGAGGCCGGAAGTAAGATGGAAAGGGAGAAGCACTGCAGGTCTCAGCACAGAAAACTATTATAAAGCCCTCTTTGCTTGTGCTGTAAATTACATATTTATTTTGTTAGCATGAGATAGATGAATATTTCCACATACAAAGGTGCCCTGCTAAAATCAGGATAAGTGATATTAATGTCCTCTGGTCAGTATTATCGAACCTCGAAAGCAATAAACTTTATGCGTCAATAAATATTACATTTGCAACATAATTAACATTCCTTTACTGTCTCTAGCACTTATTACACATTGTAACCACAAGTCTACAATACATTATTCACATTTGGGGTGTCACCAAGTGATGGATTGCTGTAGGAGAGGCTGTCCTTTAAATAAATCAACAAATAAAAATGCAAATGTTAACATTTTCAGCCACAACTTCTCCCATCTTGAATGCAGAATGAAAATTTCACATTACATTGACACGCAGCAGAGAGAACAATTAACAACGTACACTGTGAATGAGAAAGATGACTTTGCCAAGCTAGGTTTTATCACCTGCACATGGACCCACATGGGACTCTTATAGATGCCAGCACTTTTCAGAGAACAAAGGAAACCTGTCGCCCACTGGCATCTGTCCCATCCCCATCCTTTTCTGCAGGTCTTGAAAATTCTTGGAATTTAGGGTGGACAGGGAAAGTACTTTTATTCTTGTTCTCCTCAGTACTTTCAAAGGTTTCTTGGAATGAAGAACAACAGGCTTTCCTCTTGTGTTAAGAGTTTATACGTAAAAGCAGTCTATAAAAAAATGCCTTTTCTACACTTTGAAATAAAAATAAATCAAATAATCTTGATTCTGAAGTCTGGAAAGCAACCACTGTGCCTTCCTGCTAACTGATTTTCATAGTACTGAATCTTATTCTTTCAACTCTGCACTTTGTATAATAGACCTAAAATAGGCCATCAAGCACTTCTAAGGATAAAATCTGGTGTGCTGCACATTGTTTTGTTTAGCCAAATGCTCATTATTTAAGAAGCTTCTGAGAATCTGTATTTAGCTGAACTGCAGCATTAAGAACTAATAGATAAAGAATCCTTTTTTTAAGGTTTGTAGATATGAGTCTTCACAGCAATTTTAACCTGGGCTTGTAAAACTCTACAAAGTTGATATGGCCATTTCAGAAAATGTGTGCTGAGGATGTACTATAAAACGCTTACTGGGGAAACATTTTATTCTTTTTCATGCTTTCCTCTAAACTGAAGTGCAATCATCAAAAACACATTAGAGTAGTGTTAAAGATCTCATTGAAGATCTTAGTGTCAAAGATAGGAAAATTCATTAAGTTTGAAAATCCAGATTGTCTTTCCTCTTTACCTATAACTCCTCCAAAGAAATCCCTCAAGATGAGCTAGGATGGATCCTGTCTGAGCACAAGCATTCATCCACAATGTTAAGTGGTCCAAGGTGGAAGCCCCATCAACCTTTCAGAGCCACAACTCACTGTAGGTCTTTGGCAAAATGCCATGCATGGTAGCATTAAAAATAAAGGAGTAATGGACAAAGAATGTGGTAAACTAGCTAAATTTTCTTTTGACTGTGGGTGGCTTCCAAAATAGGGACGTTGTCATTGTCAACTATTATAATATTTAAGATCATGGGCTTTGGAGTCTGAAATGCTGGCTCTACCTCTTACTAGCTATGTGACCTTAGGCAAGTCACTCAATCTCTCTGAACCTTAGTTTCCCGATTTTTAAAATGAGTATGATAGTAGTACCACCTCATAGGCTGTGATGAAGATTAAATCAGATAATGCGTACAAAGGGCTGGGCACATAGTAGATGCTTAATAGATGATAGCCATTATTATTATCCTCTGTGTTAAGAGTCATTTCCCAAAAGTTCTTAATTAAGTCTTAAAATCTGTATTTATTTGATAAGATGCTAGGAATTTAAGTGCTCAATCATATGCCCAAGGAAACATAAACCAAGCCCTTTTGGTGTTGATGTTTATATATTCAGCCTTAAATGTATAATATGGGAGTTGGCTTATTAGATATGAGAAATTTTAATAACGTAGTTCTTTTCCTGACTCCAGAAAAGGCTGGTCAAAGTATTAACTCCTCAAATGTCTCTGGTATAAGTAAATGTTGACAGTCACTTAACTGTAGTACAAAACCCACTACAGTTTTTAATATCAATGAATTCAGTTAGTTAAGCTTACAGTCCAAGTGTATAACCATTCCATGATAAGTTGGGAAGGACCTGCTGCTAAACAGATTTTTTGATGAAAGGCAGGATTAGCTTTGTGTTTCTGTGGAAATCCTTGTCAATTGCCATTATCAATTAAGGAAAAGCATGCATAAAGGAAAGGGCTCCATGAGTTCAACCTGGTCATATCTAGATGCTTCCAAATAAGGGCCTCTCTCTTGAGTAGGAGGCATTAACAATTTTCAAGATTTTTCAATACTTATTAAATAACTCAAAAAAAGTTCTTATCTGCAGAATATTAAAACAAAGAATCCCTGAAACTTACCGGGGAGTGTCATGTTGCAATGATGCTGTGGTTGTGATTACAAGCTCCTTTTGGCTTCCTGTTGTCATAGGAGATGTGGACGCATCTTTTCTTACTTCTGCCGTTGTCCCTGCATGAACAATAAAGGAAATAATTTGGGCACTTAATAAAAGGAAAAGTCTATTCTGAGTAATATATTCGTATAGGAATCCCCAAGCTTTAGAAGCAAGCCATTTTCCCCCATGAAATGAAACAATGGCAGATGGAAAACTCGGTGAGTTGTTTCGGTTTTGTAAACATCAGTGATACATAATATCTTGTTTTTAAAAAAGTGCATTTGTGCAATAACAGACTAACTAGAGATTTTGTTTTTAAACCTGATGGCCTATCAAAGTCCTGCTGATTTGGGTTTATTGTAAAAATGCCCAAGGAGGTAGACTGGTTTATTTTGTTCCTTTTAACTATCAATATCATAAGAAAAGTTCTTTCCTCTCTTTGACAAAATTGATAATTCCAGCACTTTGTACTTCTACACCCTCCAAATTAAATTGATCCTAACCCCAGAACTTTCAAGGTAGACATAAATCTTGAATAGTTCTTTTAAAGAACTCAACATGTAAGATGCTAAACAAGTAAGATGCAAAAACAAGTAAGATGTTAAAACAAGTAAGATGCTCAACTAACCATTCTAGGGTTGATTTGGCCTTTGTTCCTTTCTAGCAATAAATGTTTAGTTGATAATTACTTTCTTCTTCTGGAGTGCTCAAGACTAAGATGGCATGGACAGAAAGACCTTTTGTTTGTTTTATAATTATTATTATTTCTAATAATAAGAAATTTATCCTCCTTTTTAAAAAAAAATAACAAAATTGCCAACTTTTTATTCATTAAAAATACAATAAGGCTTTTTCACATATCAAATTCTCATGTTATAGCTGGAAGAGACCTTGGACATCATCTCATCCTGCTTCTTATTTGATAGATGCTTTTTGTAGGATGAGCTTCAGTAATGTTTTATTTTTTAAAAAAATTTTATTGGAGTATAGTTGATTTACAATGTTGTGTTAGTTTCTGCTGTACAGCAAAGTGAATTGGTTATACATATACATATATCGACTCTTTTTTAGATTCTTTTCCCATATAGGTCATTACAGAGTATTGAGAAGAGTTCCCTGTGTTATACAGTAGGTCCTTATTAGTTATCTATTTTATATATAGTAGTGTGTATATGTCAATCCCAATCTCCCAATTTATCTCTCTTCCCTGCCTCCCCACTTTCCCCCTTGTAACCATAAGTTTGTCTTCTACATCTGTGACTCTGTTTCTGTTTTGTAAGTTCATTTGTACCATTTTTTTAGATTCCACATATAAGTGACATCATATGATATTTGTCTTTATCTTTCCGACTTGCTTCACTCAGTATGACAATCTCTGGGTCCATCCATGTTGCTGCAAATGGCATTGTTTCGTTCTTTTCCATGGCTGAGTAATATTCCATTGTATATATGTACCACTTCTTCTTTATCCATTCCTCTGTAAATGGACATTTAGGTTGCTTCCATGTCCTGGCTATTGTAAACAGTGCTGCAATGAACACTGGGGTGCATGTATCCTTTTGAATTATGGTTTTCTCAAGGTATAAGCCCAGTAGTGGGATTGCTGGGTCGTATGGTAGTTCTATTTTTAGGTTTTTAAGGAACCTCCATAGTGTTCTCCACAGTGGCTGTATCAAGTTACATTCCCACCAATAGCACAAGAGGGTTCCCTTTTCTCCACATCCTCTCCAGCATTGGTTATTTGCAGACTTTTTGATGATGGCCATTCTGATTGGTGTGAGGTGAGGTATCATTGTAGTTTTGATTTGCATTTCTCTAATAATTAGCAGTGGTGAGAAGATTTTAATGCGCTTTTTGGCCATCTATATGTCTTCTTTGGAGAAATGTCTATTTAGGTCTTCTGCCCATTTTATGATTGGTTTATTTGTATTTTGATAACGAAGTGCATGAGCAGCTTGTATATTCTGGAGATTAATCCCTGGTCAGTTGCTTCATTTGCAAATGTTTTCTAACATGTTTTGGGTTGTCTTTTCTTTCTGTTGATGGTTTCCTTTGCTGTGCAAAAGTTTTAAGTTTCATCAGGTCCCATTCATTTATTTTTGTTTTTATTTTCATTACTCTAGGAGGTGGATCAAAAAAGATATTGCTGCGATTTATGTCAGAGAGTGTTCTGCCTATGTTTTCCTCTAAGAGTTTTATAGTATCTGGCCTTACATTTAGGTCTTTAATCCATTTTGAGTTTATTTTTGTGTATGGTGTTAGGGAGTGTTCTAATTTCATTCTTTTACATGTAGCTCTCCAGTTTTCCCAGCACCACTTACTGAAGAGACTATCTTTTCTCCATTGTATGTTCTTGCCTCCTTTGTCATAGACTAGGTGACCGAAGGTGCATGGGTTTACCTCTGGACTTTCTACCCTGTTCCATTGATCTGTATTTCTGCTTTTGTGCCAGTACCATACTGTTTTGATTACTGTAGCTTTGTAGTATAGTCTGAATTCAGGGAGCCTGATTCCTCCACCTCTGTTTTTCTTTCTCAAGATTGCTTTAACTATTCAGGGTCTTTTGTGTTTCCACACAAATGTAAAATTTTTTATTCTAATTCTGTGAAAAATGCCATTGGTAATTTGATAGGGATTACATTGAATCTGGAGATTGCTTTGGGTAGTCTAGTCATTTTCACAATATTGATTCTTCCAATCCAAGAACATGGTATATCTCTCCATCTGTTAGTGTCACCTTTAAGTTTTTTTTCATCAGTATCTTATAATTTTCTGAGTACAGGTCTTTTGCCTCTTTAGGTAGGTTTATTCCTAGGTATTTTATTCTTTTGGATGCAATGGTAAATGGGATTGTTTTCTTAATTTCTCTTTCTGATCTTTCATTGTTAGTGTATAGGAATGCAAGAGATTTCTGTGTATTAATTTTGTATCCTGCAATTTTACCAAATTCATTGATGAGTTCTAGTAGTTTTCTGGTGCCATCTTTAGGATTTTCTATGTAAAGTATCATGCCCTCTGCAAACAGTGACAGTTTCACTTCTTCTTTTCCAGTTTGTAGCCCTTTTATTTCTTTTTCTTCTCTGATTGCTGTGGCTAGGACATCCAGAACTATATATCTTCTTCATGGATTGATTCCTTGATCATTATGTAGTGTCCTTCACTGTCATTTCTAATTTAAAATTCTATTTTGTCAGATATGAGTATTGCTACTCCAGCTTTCTTTTCATTTCCATTTGCATGGAATATCTTTTTCTAACCCTTCACTTTCAGTCTATATGTGCCTCTAGGTCTGAAGTGGATCTCTTGTAGACAGCATATATATGGGTCTTGTTTTTGTATCCACTCAGCCAGTTTATGTCTTTTGGTTGGAGCATTTAATCCATTTACATTTAAGGTAATTATTGATATGTATGTTCCTATTGCCATTTTCTTAATTGCTTTGGGTTTGTTTTTGTAGGTCTTTTTTCTTCCCTTCCTCTTTTGTTCTCTTGTGGCTTGATGACCATCTTTAGTGTTGTGTTTGGGTTGCTTTTTCTTTTGTGTGTGTGTTATCTATTGTAGTTTTCTGGTTTGCATTCCCCATGAGCTTTTGAAATAGCAGTCTATATATATACAAGGTTGTTTTAAGTTGCTGGTCTCTTCATTTCAAATGCAATTCCCATTTCCTGCATTTGTACTCTCCTCTGCTCATGGCTGCTGATTTAGATATCATATTTGTGTGTGGATGATTTCCTCCTTTTACTGTATTTTTGCCTCTACCAGTGAGCTTTCCCATTTGTGATTTTCTTATTTCTAGATGTGGCCTCTTTATTTTCCTCCCTGCCTAGAGAAGTTCCTTTAGCATTTGTTGTAAAGCTGGTTTGGTGGTGCTGAATTCTCTTAGCTTTTGCTTCCCTGTAAAGCTTTTGATTTCTCTGTTGAATCTGAATGAGAGCCTTGCTGGGTAGAGTATTCTTGGCTGCAGGTTTTTCCCTTTCATCACTTTAAATATACTGTGCCACTCCCTTCTGGCCTGCAGAGTTCCTGCTGAAAAGTTAGCTGATAACCTTATGGGGATTCCCTTGTATGTTATTTGTTGCTTTTTCCTTGTTGCTTTTACTATTTTTCCTTTGTATTTAATTTTTGACAGTTTGATTAATATAATACAATATAATATTATAATTAATATATAATCTCAGGCCCTTTCTCTTTCTCTTCTTCTTCTGGGACCCCTATAATGTGAATAGTGGTGAGTTTAATGTTGTCCCAGAGGTCTTCATTTCTTTTCATTTGCTTTTCTTTATTCTGTTCTGCAGAAGTGATTTCCACCACTCTGTCTTCCAGCTCACTTATTCGTTCTTCTGCCTCAGATATTCTGCTATTGATTCCTTCTAGTATATTTTTCATTTCAGTTGTTCATCTCTGTTTGTTTGTTCTTTAGATCTTCTATCTCTTTGTTAAACATTTCTTGTATCTTCTCAGTCTGTCTCCATCCTTTTTCCGAGATTTTGGATCATCTTCACTATCATTACTCTGAATTCTTTTTCAGGTAGATTGCCTATCTCCTCTTCATTTAGTTGTTGTTGTAGGTTCTTTATCTTGCTTCTTCGTCTGCAACATATTTCTTTGTCATCTCATTTTGTCTAACTTACTGTGTTTGTAGTCTCCTTTCTGCAGGCTGCAGGACTGTAGTTCCTCTTGCTTCTAGTGTCTGCCCCCTGGTGGGTGAGGTTGGTCCAGGGTCTTGTGCAGGCTTCCTGGTGGGAGGGAATGGTGCTTGCCCTTTTGTGGGTGGAGTTGTGTCTTGTCCCTCTGGTGGGCAAGGCCATGTCGGGAGGTGTGTTTTGGGATGGCTGCAAACTTAGTACGACTTAGTACGACTTGGACAGGCAGCCTGTCTGCTGATGGGTGGGCTGTATTCCTGTCTTGCTGGTTGTTTGGCCTCAGGCATTCCAGCACTGGAACCTGCAGGCTGTTGGGTGGGGCTGGGCCTTGGTGCTGAAATGGGGACCTCTGGTAGAGCTCATGCCAATTAATATTCCCTGGGGCCTCTGATACTAGTGTCCTCACCCCCACGGTGAGCTACATCCAACCCCTGCCTCCCCACAAGACCCTCCAAGACCCCTAGGTAGGTTTAGCCAGGCTCCTGTGGAGGTACTGCTTTGTGCTGGGTCCCAGTGCATTTGAGACCTCGTGTGTGCCCTCCAAGAGTAGAGTCTCCATTTCTCCCAGCCCCGTGGAGCTCCTACACTCAAGCCCCACTGGCCTTCAAGGCTAAATGCTCTGCGGGTTCTTCCTCCCGATCCCAGACCCTTAGACTCTCTTGAAGGGCTATTTTTATATGGGAACATCCCTGTGTAGCCTGCATGGGTTTGAGATATATATATATATATATATATATATATATATATATATATATATTTATTTATTTATTTATTTTCGGTGCAAGGGCTATGTTTAGTATGGATGTCTGCTCCCTCTTTCCTCAGTGTATGCTGGACGTTATCCCCTTGATAGGGGTTTGACTGGTGTTGTGGTGACTAGAGCCTGCCCTGGGTATTGTGTGGGGCCTCCCCTTTGCTCTGTGGTTGTCGGGGTGGGGTCTGCTCCCTAGTTGGAGTAGAGACCCCAGATCTGTTTCTTAGCTGTGTTTCTGATCTGTGATGCGAGGTAGGTGGGATTGGAGCAGTCCCACTGGAAGAGAAGCCACTGAGTATTCCTCCTCTGGAGCTGTTCACCTGTGAGCATGCTATGTTGTGTCACCTTCCACCTGTTGTGTGAGCTCACAAGTTACTCTGTTATTGGCACTATTCTCAGCCCCATCTTAACTGTGGGTATGCTGGCAGTTGGCCCTGGAGTCTCTCAGGCGTTGTTTTTACCAGGCCACCAACATAGATACACTGAAGTCACGTCCCAAGATTGCGGTAATCCTGGATCTGGACCCACTGTGGCGCTATGGGCGCTATGGGGGCAGCTCTAACTCTGACCTGGACTAACCCCTGCATGTACGTGCCCACAAAGTTCACACCTGCTAAAGCCAGACCCACCTCAGTTGCAGGAGCACTTGTTGTCTGTTCAGATGTTCTGCAGGCACTGAGTTTACCAAGCCAGTTGCAGGGTTTTAATCTGTGGTTTGTGCCGGTAAAAGGAGAGATTTCAGCTCTTCTTCCTTAGTCACACAGCCCCTGGGGCTCAGCTTTGGTTTCAGCCCCACCTCTGCATGTGGGCCATCCATAGGCATCTGCTCCCTGCCCAGTCGAGAGTGGGTGGAGGCGGTGACGGGGGTGCACTGGCATGCTTTGGTGGGAGGGGGCAGAGGTGGCGACTGATGGGGACGTGCGAACCCGCTCCAGCAGGAACCCCTCCTACTGCCTCTGGGGGCGGGGGCCGGAGGGCGGGGAGAGAGACTGTCATGGTGACCCTGCCCTTCACATGTCATTTAACAATGGCGCTTCACTTCCATGGTGGTCTGGGCTTCCTCCAGGAGCATTCCCAGTTGTGGAGTTCCTCACTCCCATCCCTTCAGGCTGTCTCCACACAGCCCACAGCAATTCTCTCCCCAGTTCTGCTCTCCAAACCCCACATTCCAGCATCTAGCCCCTGTCCACACCAGCAGACACACAACTCAGGCTGGGGCATGCAGGGCTGTGTCATGGACCATCTGTGTAGGTCTCACTCTGTCCTGCCTGCCACAGACTGGCTGCTGTGCTCTCCTTCAGGCCCCTGACGCTCCCCTTCTGTCTCAGCTGATCTCCCCACTGGCAATGGGGGTTCCCTGGGTGCAGGGACCTCTCCTCTCCTTCAGCTCCTCCCAAAGCCCCCACAGGGTGCAGGTCCCGTCCTGCTTCCTCTTTTCTTTTTTTCCTTTTCTCTTTTCCGTCCCCCCGGTTATGCGGGGATCTTTTCTTATCCTTTTAGGTGTCCGAGGTCTTCTGCTAGTGTTCAGCAGGTGCTCTGTAAAAACTGTTCCATTTGTAGATGTATTCTTGATGCCCCTGTGGGAAGAGGTGAACTCTATGTCCTCCTACTCTGCCATCTTCTCCTTCTCCCCACTGCTTCTTAATATTATTTTCCACATAACACAAAACATTCCTGTCTTTTTCTTGGAAGACTATAAAAATCTCATTCACAATTTTCTTCTGGTTCCTAGGAAACTGTTGCCCAGGCTACTGAAAGAAGTTATTTGGGAAGAGTCACTATTTCTTTGAGAAAAGGGTGAATATTCAAATGACCTGAAATCAGCTTTGGCTCTGGAATACCAGACCAAGAATACCACGTGCTAACTCTGGGAGTGGCACAGTTTAAGTGTGACCAGAGAAAATCAGGTCTGGAGAAGGCAAGAGTCTTATATCTGCAGAGATTAGCATCAAAACAATCACCAAGATCCTTGGTATTCAAAAGTCACACTCAATATTGACTGTTCTCTATCATGTAGAGATATAAAAGACCAGTCATCCAAATGTACAATTCAGACTTATATACAAACCTGTGGGACCTTCAACCTAAACCAGTACTTTCTCATACTGGACACAAACTCCATTAGTTCATACAATGCATTCAGTCAGTAAATGTTTACCAAGTACCTAATGATTCACAGGGGCTGGTGCTAGGATTAATCTCAGGCTTAGTTTATGGAGAGGGGAAGGAAGATGTGAGAGTAAGAAATGAGATACTGTGAACAATCTGGTAAAGAATCATAAATAACTCAAGGCAGTACAAGGTAATAATAACCGCTAACAGATATAGTATGCTTAGTATGTGCCGGGTACTATTCTAAGCCTTTTCCATATACAATGTATTCTCTTAAAAAAAGTAGCTTTATTGAACTATAATTTGAATACCATAAAATTTACGCCTCTTAAGTGTACAGTTTGATAAATAGTAGTAAATTTATACAGCTATGAAAGCATGGCCACAACCCAGTCTTTAATATTTTTGTCATGAATTTACTTATTCACTTTTGTAATTCAGTTTTAGAATATTTCATCACTTCAAAAAGTTCCCTCATGCCCATTTGTAGTCAATCTCTTCTCCCTGTTTGGCCTGCTCCCATTACCCTCCAGCTCTATCTTTATAGTTTTGCCATTTCCAGAAATAGATACTATTTCTTAATATATAATTTACAGATAAGGAAAATAAGCTGTAGGGGACTTAAATGACCTGCCCAAGATCACAAAGCTAGTAAGTGACCAGCAGTCATATCCAGCCAATCTGATCCCAGGGTTTTTACCATTATGCTATACTGCTGTAAAAAATAATAGGAAAAGTCTGAGGAATTAAGAAGTGGGAGAGATCACATCTGGCTGTAGGATTAGGGAAGATCTGATGCAGGAGGTGAACTTTTGAAAGAAAGGAATAAGGAGCATGGAATTAGCAAAAGCATTAAATTAGAAAACCTTAAGGCTAAATAATGTATTCAGGAAATATTTATTAAGCATCACTATGTCCTTTTAGCTTGCTAATCACTTTAAATCACTTTACCTGCATTATCTCATTAATCTTTATAGCAGTCCATAAATTATATTATTGTCCTCAATTTACAGATAAGGAAGTGGAAACTGTGAAAAGGTCAAGCAGCCTGTCCAATATCACATAGGGGCTGGTCAGAACAAGGCTGGGCTTTGAATGCAGTCAAGGTCTATTTGCCTCTGAATTGCAAACTCTTAAACATTGTGTTAGTTGAGCTCTAAAATAAAACAAAGCAGCAACAACAATTAAAAAACCCAAACTGGGACTTCCCTGGCGGTCCAGTGGTTAAGACTCTGTGCTCCCAATGCAGGGGGCATGGGTTCGATCCCTGGTCAGGGAACTAAGATCCTGCGTGCCACATGGTGTGGCCTAAAAAATAAATAAATAAAAATTAAATTAAAAAACAAATAAATGAATAAATTAAAAAAACCCAAACTGATCTTTGGGGAGATTATTCTTGTGGCAGAACTTAGAATAGAGTGGAACAGAGACAATGGAGGCAGGCAAAGCAGTTCACTACGACTACAACTGCTGGGTGGAATCTTGGGTGACAGAAGGGGAAATTAAAATAGGTAATAGGAGGAGAAACAACTGGAAGGGATTTGTGGCTGAGGTGAGAGGGGAGAAGAAATGCCTGGTAGTGAGAAGAAGAGAAATATCTTTTTAGTCACTATCATGGAAAACCTGAACATTAGTCTTTTTTTTTTTTTTTCTGTTTTGATACTTCTGTCAAAAACTTGGTTGAGACAATTGATATTTGATGGGGAAAATTTTAAAAAGAAATTTTAACAGAGCGTGCAGGGACCTCTATGTACTTCAGGAGTACGTAGAATTATGAGGAATCCCTCATAATTGCAGGCACAATAATGTATGTATACATGCTAATTCATTTTTCTGGGTAAAGAGACCATAGTTTTCATTATATTCTGAAAGGAACCCCAAAAAGTTAAGAATGATTGCTCTAAGGCATAGGGCAAGTTTATTCCTTTTTCTTAATTCTATAAGCTCTATTCCTTATTAAGTTTCCAGAAAGCTATATATCAGCTTTTAATTATATTTGTTCCTTCTATAAAATTTGATTTAATATTAGGTATACCAACAATTACGTAGTTAATGCATATTCATAGAATGACATATCTCTCTATATTTATACACACACACACACACACACACACACACACACACAACCACACACACACAAACACAATGTACACATTTTAAAAATAAAAGTGCTGGTAAGACTATCATCCACTAAGCAGATAAATCTCATGTATAAATGCATATGTTTATATATATGTAAATATATGTGAATATATTTATGTAAATAAACACACATATATTTTTGCATACACAGATGGAATTGAACATAATGGATCATGTCCCATTTATATAGAGCTGGTGGTATGTCTGCTCATCCATCAATCGACATCTCATGCTAAGAGAACTTCTTAGAGTTAACATTGAAGAAAACTCTGTTTCTTGACCCTTTGTTTCATTTTGCATTTTTAAAATAGCTGAGCTATATTATAGCATTCAGTTTAGTTTAAAGAATAAATGATAAAGAAAATACCAGGGTGAGCCCTTTCTAGATCAAGAAATAAAATACTGGCAGCATACAACCTGGAAGCATCACCAATACCCATTCCTGATTACAATCTCTTCTCACATCCAAGAGCCAGCCACTATTCTCCTAAGTACTCCCTTTCTATTCTCTATAGTTTTACCACTTATGTGTGCATCCCAAAATGTGATTTAGTTTTGACACTTTTGAACTTTATACAAATAGAAATATACTGTATATATTCTTTTTGAGACTTTTTTTGCTCAGTATTATGTCTGTGAAATTGACCTGTGTTGATGATCTACGTAGCTGCAGTTTGTGTTCTTTGCTATACAGTATTCCACTGTATGCATTTATGACTTTTTATCCACCCTGTGATTGATGGACATTTGGAATATTTCTGGTTTGGGGCTAATGTGAATAATGCTGCTGTGACAGAGGCCGCTAGTTATCCACCAAAACACACTCTTCCCTTCTTCCGGGCTACACAGCTAGATTATATTCCTCAGTCTTCCCTGTAATTATGTATGGTCAGGTGGAAAACTAGTGGGCACTGCGTGGGCCATTTCAGGCCTGTCCTATAAAAACCTTGAAGCCTTTTACGTGCACTCTTCCATACCCTTCCTACTCTTTGTTGACCTGCTATGGCAGGGCCAACAGTTTCTTACACAAACTCTTTTAGAAAACAAAGGAGGAAAAAAAGACTTCCTGACTCATTAAAAAAGAAAACTGGTGAAATACACATTTACCATTTTAATCATTTTAATGTGTACAATTCACTGGCAATAGGTGCATTATAATGAATGTTGTAAAACCATTGCCACGCTCTAGTTCCATAACTTTTTCATCACTCTAAATGGAAACCCTGTACCAATTAAGCAGTCATTCTCCTTTTTCCCCTCCTCCTGAGCCCCTGTGAACCACTAATTTTTTTTGTCTATTCTGGATATTTCATGTAAGTAAAATCATACAACATGATTCCATCAACATGGCCTTTTGTATCTGGCTACTTTCACTTTGCAAAATGTTTTCAAGGTTCATCCACATTGTAGCATATATCAGAAGTTTATTCCTTCTTGTGGTTAAATTATATTCCACTGTATGTATATATTGCATTTTGTTTATACATTCATCTGTTCATGGACATTTCTGTTGTTCCCACCTTTTGGATATTATGAATAGAGTTGTTATGATCATTTCTGTACAAGATTTGCTTGAAAGCATTTTGTCAATTACTTTGGGTATAAACTTATGAGTGGAATTGATGAGTTATATGGTAATACTGTTTAATGTATTGAGGAATCACCAAAGTGTTTTCCACAATAGCTCCATAATTTTAAAGTTCTAGCAGCAATGTATGAGGGTTCTGCTTTCTCTGCATCCTCTCTAACTTATTTTACATTTTAAAAATTATAACAATCGTAGTGGGTGTTAAAGTGGGTATCTTATTTGATTGGATTTCCCTAACAATTAGGGATGTTGAACATCATTTCATGCTTGTTGGCCATTTGTACATCTTCTTCAGAGAAATGTCTTTTAATGTACTTTGCCCAGTTTTTAAATGGGTTGTCTTTTTGTTTTTGAGTTGTAATAGTTCTTTATATATTCTGGATACCAGACCCATGTAAGATACATGATTTTCAAATTTTTAACCCACTCTGTGGACTATCTTTTCATTCTCTTGATAGTGTTCTTTGGCACAAAAATTTTTAATTTTCATGAAATCAAATTAATCTATTTTTTCTTTTGGTTGCTTGTGTTTTTGGTGTCAAATCTAAGAAACCACTGCCTAATCCAAGGTCCCGAAGATCTGTACCTATGTGTTCTCTGAAGAGCTTTATAGTTTTAGCTCTTATACTTAGGTCTTTGATTCACTTTGAGTTAATTTTTATATATGGTATGAGGTATACAAATGAAGGATCCAGCTTCATTTTTTTCACATGTGGATAGCCAGTTGTCCCAGCATCACTTGTTGAAAAGACTATTCCTTCCCTATTGAATTGTCACACCACTCCTGTCAAAAATCAATTGTATCAACTATCTATCTATCTATCTACCTACCTACCTACCTATCTATCCATCTCTAGCTATCTCCTTATATCAGTACCACACTGTTTTGATTACTGTACCTTTGTAGTGAGTTTTGAAGTGACGAAGTTTGAATCCTCCAACTTTGTTCTTCTTTTTGTTTTTGCGATACATGGGCCTCTCACTGTTGTGGCCTCTCCCGTTGCAGAGCACAGACTCCGGATGCACAGGCTCAGCGGCCATGGCTCACAGGCCCAGCTGCTCCATGGCATGTGGGATCTTCCTGGACCGGGCACGAACCCGTGTCCCCTGCATCGGCAGGTGGGCTCCCAACCACTGCGCCACCAGGGAAGCCCTGTTCTTCTTTTTCAAGACTGTGTTAGCTATTGGGAACCCTTGCAATTCTTTATGAGTTTTAGGATCAGCTTTTCCATTTCTGCAAAAAAGTGTTGTTGGGATTTTGATAGGAATAGCACTGAATCTGTAGGCCAACTTGCGGAGTACTGCCATCTTAAGAATAGTAAGTCTTCAAATCCATGACCGTGGGATGTCTTTCCATTTACGTCTTCTTTAATTTGTTGCAGCAATGTTTTGTACTGTTCAGTGTACAAGTCTTGCACTCAGTTAAATTTATTGCTAGGTATTTTATTGTTTTGATGCTGTTATAAATGGAATTGTTTCCCTGTTCTTTTTCATTAGTTCATTACTAGTGTATAGAAATACAATGGATTTTTGTGTTAAATTCTTTGCTGAAACTTTGCTAAATTCATTTATTAGCTCTAAAAGTTTTTGTGCAATTAGCTGTAGTAGTTTTTGGTTTTCTTCTGCATTCTCTAGGATTTTCTATATATAAAATCATGTCATCTGCTAATGCAGTTTAACTTCTTCCTTTCCAACTTGAATATGTTTTATTTCTTTTTCTTGCCTAATTTTTCTGTCTAGAACGTCCAGTAAAATGTAGAATAGAATTGGCAAACGTGGGAATACTTAGCTTGTTCCTGATCTTAGAGGAAAAACTTGCAGTCTTTCACAATTGAAAATGACATTAGCTGTGGGTTTTTCATAGATGCCCTTCATCTAGTTGAAGAAGTCCCTGCTACTCCTATTTTATTATTGTTTCTATCATGGAGTGTTGAATTTTGTCAAATGTTTTTTCTGTGTTAAGATGATCATATTTTTTCTTTTTATTAATATGGTATATTGTATTGATTGATTTTCATATGTTGAAGTAGCTTTGAATTCCTGGGCTAAATCCTATTTGGTCATGATATATAATCCTTTTAATATGTTGCTGCATTCAGTTTGTTATCATTTTGTTGAGGATATTTTCATCTATATTCACAAGGGATTTTGGTCTGTAGTTTTCTTGTGATGTCTTTGGCTCTGGTATCAGACTAATGCTGGCCTCATTTTAATGATTGAGTAAGTGTTCCTTCCTCTTCTATTTTTTGGGAACAGTTTGAAAACAATTTGTGTTAATTCTTCTTTAATATTTGGTAGAATTCACCAGTGAAGCCATCTGGTCCTGGGCTTGCCTTGTTGGGAGTTTTTTGATTACTGATTTAATCTCTTTACTTGTTATAGGTCTATTCAGATGTTCTACTTTTCTTGAGTCAGTTTTGGTAGTTTGTGTATTTTTAGGAATGTTTCCATTTCATCTAGGTTTGTTGCCTTTTGGTTGTCTACTGTTTGTCTCAACTGTTATTTTTTACCCCAGGCGGCAGTGCTCATTTGGCTTTCAGTGTTTTCAAAGAATGTCCTACATGTAACTGCTTCTCTGTCCTGAAAAAGTCCAGAGGTAGGAAAAACAAAGGCAGTCTCCTTGTATCAGTCTTTTGGGAAATCCACAGACAGGTTGAAACAGACAAACACAACTCCTTGAGAACAAGGTCTGCTTCCTCTGGGACCAGGTACTCACACCTGGAACTTGGCTGCCATCTACAAGACTGCTGCCATGCTGTGGAAGGGGGCAGGGCAAGGATAAATTAAAACTTTATTAAGTTCTCCTATCATGTTTCAGTGACCTTTTTTTCCGGTTAAGAATTTGCTTGGTTTCCATAAATCATTCACCATCTTTCAGAGCTCTGATAATGTTGGTTCTGACAGTATGTGCCAGGTTTTTCAGTGTTTCTGGCAAGGGACAAGCCCCTGGAAGTCCCTACTCTGCCATTTTTGCTGACACACTCCTGACTCATTTATGACACTAGTATAACTCTGATACCAAACCTGACAAGGTCATTACAAAAAAAAGGATATTACACACCAATATCTCCCAATCAGTGTAATTCATCAAATTAACAGAATAAGGAAGAAAACACATGATCATCTCAATAGGTGCAGAAAGAAAAGATCTGATGAAATTTAACACTCATTACGACAAAGGCTCTCAGCAAATGAGGATGGAACTTTCTTAACCTGATAAAAGGCATTTACAAAAAGCCTACAGCTAAAATCATACTTAATGGTGAAAGACTGTCTGCCTTCCCTATGACAGTGGGAACAAGGCATGAAGTCCACTTTTACCATTTTATTCTACATTGTAACAGAAGTCCTAGAGAGTACAGTGAAATAAGAAGAAATAAAAGGCATAAAAAGATTGGAAAGAGAGTAACTGTTATGGACTGAATTGTGGTGTCACCCTCCATCCCCCCAGCAATTCATATGCAGTAGTCCTAACCCCCAGTACAGCTCAGAATGGGACTGTATTTGGAGACAGGGCCTTTAAAGAGGTAATTAAGGTCAAATTAAGTCATATGGGTGGCCCCTAATCCAACATGACTCTTTGTCCTTATAAGAAAAGGGAGACACACCAAGAATGCACATTCACAGCAAAAAGGGCAAATGAGGACACACTGAGAAGGCAGCCATCTGCAAACCAAGGAGAGAGGCCTCACGGGGAATGACTGGAAAGGAACGTGAGGAAGTTTTCATGAATAATGGAAATGTACTATTTCTTAATTATGTAGGTATATCCAATTGTCAAGGCTTATTAAACTGTACTATTAAGTCCTGTGCAATTTTATTGTATATAAATTAAACCTCAATTAGAATAAAAGAAAATGAAAAAAAACCCACACTTTTCTTGCCTCTCAAGCAGTGCTGTTTTTAAGACCCCACTCTACTCACTTTGACATTACCAATCAATCAGCATTAGGACTTTGAAGGGACCAGCACATACACTTCTTAAGCCACTAGATCATTGCAGGGACTGAGGTCAAAAGGTCTAATTGATTAGATCCTTGTTGTGGGAAAATGGGGCAAGGACACAAAAAGAAAAATTAATATTTATACAGTCAACCCTTGAACAACGTGAGGGTTAATGCGAGTGTAACTTAGAGTAGGCCCTCCGTATAGGCGGTTCCTCCACATCCGTGGATTCAATCAATCATGGACTGTTTAGAACTGCAGTATTTACTACTGAAAAAGCTCCGCATATCAGTGGACTCGGTAGTTCAACCCTGAGTTGTTCAAGGGTCAACTGTAATATATTAATTCATTAAACAAATACATTACAAAACAAAAACATTAATACCACATGTTAAGCAACATTCAAGGAAATGGGGAAACAAAAGTGAACATAAGGAGTTCTTATATTCTCATGGGAGAAGACACAAAACATACATAATAAGCAGGTAAATTATATAGTATTTTGAGATACTTGTATTGCAGAGGATAGGAAATGTAGAGCCTCTGGTTCAAGTTACTATTCGATATATAGCAACTTCAACTCTGAATTTTAGTCTCTTGCGTTTGAAGTTTTTTTTTGAGTGGGCTGGGCAGGACGATTTAATCTACATGTTTAGGTTTATTCATAGCTCTGTACTATGCTTGTCTGCTGTGTTTTAATGATAAAGGTATCAATTTTTAACAAATCTTTTAGCTCAGACTACTGGGAACCAGAAGTAATATATTGTGGTATCCTTTCTAATGATTAAACATATAATGATAATGCTAATGCTAATAATAAAAGAAACATAAATAAATGTTCCTTAGAGGCAAGATGGAAATGGTTTCTGTACTTTAGATACTCCTACTTGCTTATTTCTTTAATCAGGACTGCAATATTAATCCAACATGGGCTACAAATAACGCTCACATCATTGCAAGCACAGGCTCACGTAGAGGAACAACTAGGAGCTTCAGAGATTATTTCTCACTTCAGGTCATTCCTTCATTTCCAGTAAAAGAAAAATGTGTTTGGGAGTCTCTCAGGGAGTCTCAACCAGTGACAGCTGCTGTATGTTATATAACCTATAAAACCCCGAAAGACAAAATGAAGGGCATGGTCAATACCATCCGGTAAATCCAACTTACTCTAGGTTCAGCCTCTCTCATACCCTCTCAAAGTGTTAAGGGGAGTCAGAGATTGATGTCAGAGAAATAAACAGGAGGTAGCTCTAAATGTAGTATTGGGCTTTTAGTATTGGGTTAGTATTTTCCTAATTAATTCTGGAACATGCATGCTCAGTGGCCTCACAACCTCTGCCAGCCCATCAGCATAACAGGAAAAAATATTCTCCCAGCTTTGAGGGCTCTTATAAAAGAGAGTCAGTGATTGTTCAGGAAGGGGAGGTTCTAGGCAAGCTAGGAGAGAATAAAAATACTGCTGTGTAGGGAGGAAAAAAGAAGAATGAAGATTGGGTATTTTTAGATTTATGCCTTTGGCTTAAAAGTTATTGACGCAAGTTTGGATTTTCCTAAGTAATGTCTCCTTGTTCCACAGAGCTCAATAAAAGCAACTAAGACAGAACATTCCAAGCATCTATGACTGGAAAACAATTTATATTTTAAGCATAATTCTGACAATACTGTACTGTACTGATATTTTTGCAATCACAAGGTTATTTCTTGAGACAAGAATCAGGTCTGTTTTTTTTTTTTTTTACATGTTTAGTATTAATAAAGTCAACAGAATGGTGAGGAGGATAGGAGAGGTAAAGGAGAAAGAGACTGATAATAAAGATTAATGGTCCTTCAGTAAATGTCCTATGTAGTACTTAATGATTAAAGGACAACAAAAGTAACAAAGGATATAAAACAGAATAATAACATATTTTAAAACTTAGACATACTAAAGAGAGGAAAGCAATTAAGGAGATGCTAAACCAAGCACTGTAACTTAGGTAATTGGTGTCAGGTCATTGACTCATGCTAAACAGGGGGTCCAATCCTGCTACAGCACACCTTGGAAAGTTGGTCTCCCACAAAAAATGCCAATGCAATAACTTTGCCCTGTACTGTGATCTGTGTATACCACCAGCTCTGCAACGGGCAGAATGGCTCAAAGGGGCAGTTTTAGCTCCTCAATGATCAGGTATACCATAATTTTGCTAATGGCTCCATATTAGAATAAAAGAAAAGAAAAATACAAGATAGCATTTCTTATTAGTAGAAGAAAAAGTTAATAGTTGCTGTGAATACCTTGAAACAAAACCCTTTTAAAAAGATGAAAAATTTTCCATTTTTCTCACTATAATGCTACAACCCTCCCCACCCCCCAAAAAAAGAGAAGGAAAAAAAAAAAAAAACTAATGAAAAAAAATAAAACCATGAGTGAAAACTGTTCTTGAAAACTGCAGAATTATAAGAGCTTTCTGTTGGTTAAATTGATTGGTATAGTAACATTATAAAATGACTATTAGGACTCATTGTGCACAACAGAAAGTGCTGAAATGTCAGCAGACTACACAGCAAAAAGTAATGGGTTCTGAACCCCTGTTAGTCAAAAATGATATTGTTTCAAATTAGAAATTGATTTTTTTTTTTGGACAAAAGCCCTTTCTAGACTTCTGGCTTCTGTAGCTGGGCCTGGGAGAGATTAACCTCCACCATGGCCAGGGCTGGCCTGATGATACCTTTCTCAAAGTGCCTTTTCAATTGCAGTTTTCTAATGTTGCTGCGGTCTCAACCAATAACACAAGTTATTTGTCCCTTTGCTATCACACTGTATTTTTCTCATTTTGCTATTTTATTTTACTGCTGACACACAATACAAATTTATTGTCAAGTTAATAGAAGACTATGTTGAGCCTTGCAGTGTAACTACCACACCAATTCTGACTGGTTCTCCACTCTCCAAAGTGCAATGACTAAGAATAGAGGGAGCCAAAAGTAAGAGTTTCCCATCTCTGAAGGACTATTAATAGAGAAAGTAGAGAAGATGCCATCTCAGATACTAAGTCTCCTCAATTTCAGTTTTGTTTCTGTTAGCAAAGTCTAAAAAGACAGAAGTTGTTCTAAGTTGTCCTAAAACAACAGAGGTCTGCAGAACTTTTACCCTATGTCAAACAAAAATGTACCTTTGCTTTTGTTTCAAATTGTGGATAGTCTCCCTTCTGAAGCTTGGACTAATTATCATCTCTCAGTTATCTGGGAGAGGACTAAGCGATTTCTAGATTAATCATAATTAAAACCAAAAAACATGACAAAGTTGGCAGCTCATGAGGAAAGGTAGAGAGTAGTATACCTGTAAGATCTCATAAAGCACTGCTCAATTCTCAAATAAATAAATGTGAACGTGGTTAGAGAGATTATGAAAAGTTGGTTGATTACCACTAGCAGTGGGCAGTGCTAGCTAGCCCAGTAAAATAAGAGGTAAACAAGGAGGAAATCAGGGTAAATGGTTGTGAGCAGGAACAAAAGATGTCTGGGAAAGAGGCGTGAGCAGAAGGGGGCTCTGAGACCTTTTGTGCCCTTTGTTTTCTGTACATCATTTCTGACTGATGAAGCTCAGACTTGTTCCATTCTGTCCCAGAGTCCCTCCTTTAACGATTCCAGGAGAGATTTAAGCCAAAAGTCACTCCAGAAACAACTGAGAAATGCAATTAAATTTGACTGCCTCACTCAACCTTTCACATAGTTATTTATAATTGATTTCTTTTAAAATATCTACGATATATAAAATAGGAAGGATTATTGGCACTTCAAAGACTGCTAGGCAATATAGGCTTAAGACGTATGAGATTCTGTTTTAGACGCAATGACCTCTCCTCCACCCTCCTTTTATTTCCAGTTAATCGAGGATTAACTGTAGTTATTAGAGTTTACTTTCCCAGCAAAGACTTATGTTCAGTTTCTTGTCCTCTTTATTTGCTTTAAGCATTATTTTATGTCTATGACCACATTTACTGCTTAATAATTCTTGCAGTTTGCTGTTTGCAAAAAGAGGGACACATCAGACAGTTTCTCATATGAGTGTTCTAAGAGAAATGTTGATGCAATTCACTGATCTAGGTGACGTGCTACCTTTGGCCTTGCAGGCCCATGTCAGTCTGTAACACATTTAACTCTTGTTCAGGGTTATAGGAAATCATCTGGAGCTCATGGCTAGCAGCCATCAGCAACCAACTGCCCCCAAGAGCTTCCTGTTTTGCTACTACAGATGCTGAGCTTACCTCTTTGGGGCTGATATGCATCTTTCTTTTGACCTGTCCACAGGTCATCATCTTCCATATGTGACTGAAACCCAACTGTCTTCTTCTCCTTTCTATTCTCTCCATTATTAGTGAAGTCTTGGTACTTTTTGCTGGATGATGATGTTCCAAGCGTCCAGACATCACATTTTGACTTCAATAAACTGAAAAGAATAAACATTTATGAGCTGTAGGCAGCACAGCAGGGGGTATAGATCACACAAAGGCATATACATTCAGTATGAATTGAAATGCAATTCATGGCAATAGAAACTTTCTTTTTCTTATCTTTTATTGATGTATAATTTAAATAATTTACTGAAGGTCTATTTTGTGTTCTGCCAAAACAATTTTGGAGAAGAAATGGTTTTTATCCTCAAAAAGTTTATATTTGGGGTTGGGGAAATGAGACTCAGACCCTAAAACTGCTAATAAAGCCATAGAGTATGACTAAGAACCAGAGTATCTGTAAAAATAAAAAGTATGCTAAAAGAAGACTTGCATAACTAAAATGTTTCCGAGTACTAAAAATGAATGAGGGATGAAAATATCACCAATTTGCTTCAAAATGTATTTGTGTTTCTCATTTTCAATTGTTATAGTATTTATTATGTACTCAGGGTATGTGAGGAATAGTACTATAGTGCTTGTGGGAGAGTTCGTCTCTGTCCTCACATAATTTCATTATAAAGTCAACAAGGCAGATATGGAGTAAAAGAAATTTTAATGAAAATAAACACATGTGCATATGTGTTTAGTTTAGAACATGTGCATAGTTCTCTCCAATGAACTATGTTCCCACCATTAGCACAATTCCTCTTATAACATTTTATTTTTTAGAGAGAAATGTTATGATGATGTGTATCCCTTACTATTCTACCAGCCCCTTCCTTCTAATTTAAGTTCACCATAGACTCATGATACTTCAGTTTTGTCTTCCCCATGACCATAAACAAGGTGAAAATTAAAATGAAGAAAAATAACTTATTCAAAAACTAACATTCTAAAAACTAGGATATTTAAACTCCCCAGCAGCAGAGGCAATCTCTAGACAAGAATAGGTTGATGGAATATTACTGGATCCATTATGAATGCTAGGTGGCCCTTGACCAGGATTGAAATCACATAAACCCATCAAAGTCACTGGGCTCCTTTTGTGTGGATCAGAATTTTTAGTAATGTTTGCTCACATCATAATTTATTAATAAAAACCAATACATTAAATGGTTTTATGTTCAGAGTGGTGAAAAGAAACAAACTATTAGCTGTATGGCTTTACAGGGGAATAAAGCAGTGTATTAAGTTTATACACTTAAAATTTTTTTTACCAGAACCCAAGGATCACTTTCCCTTGTGGACCTACCAGTGGATGCATATCTTAGCTAATGTAACTTCTACTCATGGGACAGGAAAATACAGAGAATAAAACTGTATTACTGTTAATGAAAGATAAGTTTACCTCAACCCAGAAGTCCCAAACCCTGGCAAATCCAACAACGACATCTCTACTTGTTCTTACAGAAAAGTTAATGTGACCAAGACTACTGGGTTTCCCAAAATCATACATTCTCAGGTCAGCCAAGCTCCCAATACTAGCCAATGTTGATCACTCCCAATACTGAATAGTTCCCTCCATTTTACACAGAAGCTTGTCTGTACCTTTATTCCAAATCCCATCCTGGGAACCTGGGTTCTAATTTCCCTGAAATAAAGATGACTATATAAAAAAATTTCTTCTTTCATTTATTTCCAACTTTACCCATCTACTATTCTTCTATTAACATCTCAGAAGGAAATCACACCTTTTACTCATACTCTTGATACCATTTTGGTCCCTTCCCTCTGTGACTATGGCCTGCCAATCATCTCCTTTTCTTATAACTTACAAACTCCTCCTCTCAAATGAATTCTCTCCTAGGATTACAAATAAGATCAGCCTTTCCATTAAAAATCAAAACCTAAATCTAAATCCCAAAACTATCCCTTAAGTGGAAAAGTATAATAATACTCAGTGTCAGTGAGAGTGCTGGGACAGGAGGATTTTAGTATAGTACTAGGGAAACTGCAAATTGGGATAACTCTTCTGTGAGTGATTTGTCACTACAAAATAAAAGTGCACCTAACCTCCTACAGTTTCACTTTTAAGAAGTTACCCTATAGAATTACATAAACAACAGTGGAATTAGAAAATTTTCTCACACTACATACAAAAATAAATCCAAAATGGATTGAAGACCTAAATGTAAGACTGGAAGCCATAAAACTCCTAGAAGAAAACATGGGCAGAACACTCTTTTGACATAAATCATAGCAATATTTATTTTGGATCTGTTTCTAAAGGCAAAGGAAATAAAAGCAAGAATAAATGAATGGGACCTAATTAAACTTAAAAGCTTTTGCACAGCAAAGGAAACCACTGAAAAAATGAAAAGACAACCCACTGAATGGGAGGAAATATTTGCAAATGACATGACTGATAAGGGGTTAACAATCAAAATATATAAACAGCTCATACAACTTAACATCAAAAAACCCAAACAACCCAATTTAAAAAATGGGCAGAAGATCTGAATAGACATTTTTCCAAAGAAGATATACAGATGGTCAACAGGCACATGAAAAGACACCGCTAATCATCAGAGGAATGCAAGTCAAAACTACGATGAGATATCACCTCATACCTGTCAGAATGGCTATCACCAAAAAGACAACAAACAACAAATGTCGGCAAGGATGTGAAGAAAAGGGAACCCTTGTATACTGCTGGTGGGAATGTAAATTGGAGCAGCCTCCATGAAAAACAATATAGAGACTCCTCAAAAAGCTAAAAATCGAACCAACATATGATCTAGCAATTTCACTCTTGGGTATACATCTGAAGAAAACGAAAACACTAATTTGAAAAGATGCATGCACCCCATTGGTCATAGCAGCATTATTTACAGTAGCCAAGCTATAGAAGCAACCTAAGTGTCCATCAACAGATGAATGGATAAAGAAGATGTGGTATATATATACAACGGAACACTACTCAGTCATAAAAAAAGAATGAAATTTTGCCATTTACAACAACATGGATGTACCTGGAGGGTATTATGTTCACTGAAATAAGTCAGACAGGGAAAGACAAATGCTATATGCTATCACTTATATGTGGAACCTAAAAATTAAAACAAATGAATGCCTATAACAAAATAGAAACAGATTCACAGATAGAGAGAACTAGTGGTTACCTGTGAGGAGAGGGAAGAGGAGAGGGGCAGGATAGGGGCATGGGATTAAGAGGTACAAATTACTATGTATAAAATAAGTAAGCTACAAGTATATATTGTACAACACAGGGAATACAGTCTCTTTTATAATAACTATAAATGGAACATAATCTATAAAACTTCTGAATCACTGTCTCATACACCTGAAACTAATACAGTATTGTAAATAAACTATACCTTAATTTAAAAAAATAAATAGGGACTTCCCTGGTGGTGCAGTGGTTAAGAATCCACCTGCCAATGCAGGGGACATGGGTTTGAACCCTCGTCAGGGAAGATCCCACATGCCATGGAGCAACTAAGCCCATGCTCCACAACTACTGAGCCTGCACTCTAGAGCCCATGAGCCACAACTACTGAAGCCCGGGTGCCTAGAGCCTGTGCTCCGCAACAAGAGAAGCAACCGCAATGAAAAGCCCATGCATTGCAACGAAGAGGATCCCCCACTTGCCACAACTAGAGAAAGCCAGTGTGGAGCAATGAAGACCCAATGCAGCCAAAATAAATAAATAAATAAATACATTAAAAATAAATAAATAAATAAAATCCTACTATCATCATTTATAAAATAAATAAATAAAATAAATGAAAACAGAGAAAAAAAGAATGAGGTAGTTCTCTATACTACTGTGAATAAACTTCATGACATACTATTAAGTAAAAAAAGGGCAATTTGCAATAATAGAATATATAATATGATCTCATTTTTGTAAAAACAAAAATATACAAAAAATATTTTTTAAGTTCTGGATGGATAAATAACAAATCAGAAAAGTAGAACAGAGTTACTGAGGGAACGATTTTTATAATTTAATTTATATACTTCTGAATGTTTAAATTTCTTCCAATAGGCATGCACTTTCGTAATTATAAAACAAAAAATTTCACCATCTCCTTTATGTTACCATCTTCTCTCCTTCCCTTCTTTGCCAAACTTCCAGAAAACAATAATTTTAACAGATATGCCTACTAAAACTATTTTTTAAAGAACAAATCTAGTGGCATATTCTCTTTCAACCATCTTGCTTGTTATAAGACTACTTCAAGGCAACTGACTCCTTCCTTAAAACTTATTTCCCTTGGAGTTCATGACATATATCTTGATTGGTTTTCTAGTTTTAGGAGGCTGCTGCTCATATTCTTTTATTGGGAGCTCTTGTACTTCCCTTCCCCTAAATGCAGACATTCCTGATGATTCTGCCCTTGTCCTTCTTCTCTTCCTCCCTTAGCACTTTCTTAGTGATCCCTGTCACACCACTGTATCTTCAATTATGATTTCTAAATAGATTCATCTAGCCCACAATGTTCTCCAAAACTGCTGACCTCTTCAAGTATCTGTTGAAAAGCTGTGAAGAGATGCCTTGTCCTACCTCCCAAAATCAACTCAGGCCAAAGCAATGAATAATCTTTATCTTGAAACCTGTTCCTTTATCTGTTTCCATTCTCATTTAATGTATCACCATCCTCCCTGCTACTCAGATGAAAAACTTCAGCTGTCTCAAATTCTGCTTTCCTTATTCTTGTTCAATAAATTGCCAAATCAATCATTCATTTATATATTCCTTAGATATTTATTGAGGACATACTCATATGTATGAAGGGGCTGGGGTGGGCAAATAGGGAAAAGAAATATTTACTGAGGACTTGTTATGTGCTAGGTGCTAGGTATACAAACCAGCAAGACCTGGTTCCTGCTCTCCAAGTGATTTTAATGGCGGAGACAGACATGGAAACAGATTTTTTTTAATATGATATGATACAAGTTATGACTCAGGAATATGTGTGGTGTTTAAGGGAGCACAAAGGCAGGGCATCTAACTGTATTTGAATAACTGAAGGGAAATTCCTGAAGCTTTCAAACTAAGTCTTGGTGGATAAGCAGGGGATAAGGAAGGATAGTAGGATGGAAGGCAGAAGAGAATAGTGTTAGCAACTATACTAATTAGTAAAACTTCAGCATATATTTTGGGCAAGTTAAATCATTTGGTATACTGTTAACTGTTATAGCATTGAGTTTGGGGTATTGGGTGGGGATAAGTGTGAGATGAAGCAAGACAGATGGGCTGGGTCAGAACATAAAAGGTTTGGTTTTCCATGTCAAGGGGCTTGAACTTTATTTTGTTGGCAAAGCAAAGTCATTGAAGGGCTCTAAGGAGAAAAATGACATGATACAACTTGAATTTATGAAGAATTGCCCTGGCACAATTTAGAGAATGGATTGGATGAGTGGGAAGGCTGCTGAAATAGCTGTGATGAGAGATGATGAGGGTCTAAATAGAGAAGCAGTGGTAGGAATGGGAAGGAGACAACTTTTAAAATACACTTAGGATTTAAAATTGGCAGAATTTGATACGTGTTTGAATGTGAAAAGTGAGGGACAGGAGTGAGTGAGAATGAGTGGCAGAATTTGGGTGGATAAGCAATATAGAGAAGGTGGTGGTGGGGGGATTAAATGTAGCTTGAGGTGCCTATGAAACATCTGGAAAGATATTTCAAGAGAGCAATTGGATCAATAACCCTGCAGTTTTTTGCTTGTTGGCTGACTGACTTGAGAAAGCATGTGCTTTACTTTCAATTTCATTGGTGAAGGAGGAGGTAAATTCATTCCTGTAGGTGAAAGAAATGGGTATTGAGAAAAGTGATGATTTAGAGAAGGTATTTAGGGAATTCAAGGTAAAAATGACCAAGAACAAAAACAAGACTGTCCTGCAACGTTTAGGGCTATAACAGAATTAGAAATCATAAATTTGTATCTGGGCTCAGGTGCACAGATGTAAAAGCAGAGAAAGCAGCCTGAGAGCTTGATCCAGGGTTAGGATTTTTTGTATAGGGTGCGGCAGACTAGAGGTCAAGGGAAACTTGTACGCTAATAAGGGAATAGTTTAGGTCAACCATTTGGTCCAGAATGTACATGGGGAAGAAAGTGAGACAAAGAGGGGCCCGAAAGACTGGAAAAAAAAAGGGGAGAAATGAAGGATTTAGAGGTCTCTTTAAGATAAAACAAAACAAGAAAAACAAACAAAACACTTGGTATAGTCTATATGAGAAATGAGAACATGAACAGACCCAAGTGAAAGAGGTGAACTATGAAGGGGGTACCAGCTAGCGATTTCTGAGATGGAACCACAGCAGGGGAAAGCAAGCTCCGGATGGGGCCAGGGACAATACGGCTAAAGAAAACGAGTGAACCACGGAAGACAAATCTCTTTAGCTATGGCAACGGAGAGATCAACCACGTGAATACTGGAATCTCACAGAATGGGGTTAGGAGATGTCGGGGAGGAAGTGAGTGAGTGGATGTCAAGTTCCTAGTGAGATCACAATGGAAAACAAAGAAAAGGAAGGATGGACTGTAAGGCCAGATACCCTGAGATTCACATAAACAAGGAGGTTCACTAGAGAGTAAACTAGTTAAAAGTTTGAGATGTTGGAATGAGGAGAACAGGAAATGCTGGCACTACTGTCTCTGTTGTTTGCCAAATGTGACAGAAAGAATGGCCTGGATAGTAGCATTCTCAGAAAAGATGCCAAATTTAGGCAGTGATTCACAGCCTGCTATACATTAAAATTACGTGGGAAAATTTTTAAAAGAGCGATGGGCTGTCCTACCCATTCTTAGAAATGGAATGAATCCATCTGGAGTGAGCTGCATTATGTGCCTCCCTCTCTCACCCTCTCTTGTCCTTTTTTCTTAAAGCTCCACAGGTAATCCCAATGTCCAGTCAGTGCTGAAAATCACTAACTTATGGCCAAGAATGAAAATATTTTTTGTGTGTGAAAAGGCTGAGGATGAAAAGAGTTTATTTTCTATGAAATAGGTGTTTGGTAAGGCACCTTTAGGAAATCCTAGGGGCAGCAGGAAGGAAAGGGGTGTTAGGGAAGGAAAGGTAGACTTTTAAGAGAATGAAAGTACAAGAGAGAAAAATCAATACAAATTACTCAGATTTTGGCATGAGTCACTTAACAAAAAATGAAGGGGAACACGTCCTCGATTTAGAAGACTATAAAATCTAGGATGGGGAAACATGTATTAAATCTTTCCTTCCTTTTTCCAGTGGCCAAATTTGGGCGCTAGTCATGCCATGTCTAAACAATTGCTGTATCATCCAGTTTCTGGCTCAGTCATGGAATCAGCCATTTCTTCAAGGAGATCTAGTATCTTTTAGTTAAAAAAAAAAAAAAAAAAGAGCTAATGGAATTGGATTATCACTCTGCCTAAGTTCTCACAGAGCAAGAGACTATATGCATGTAGGTATGTATATACACATATGTTTATTTATATATCTAGAAATATATTGAAAATCATGAGTTTACACTAATGTCTTCAATTCCAAACCAACAGGGTTCATTTTAGTTTTCTACCTTTCCGTATATGTAACTCCATTCTGTAACAGTGAAAAAACTTGGCTACCGTTTTCCTTAATACAATTACTTACTCATTTTGTATGAAAACCGTATTCCATCACCACTGCCATGATCCCTTCCCCTCCCTCCCTTGTCAGTCACCACCACATCGCTCCAGGTGTTTCTGCCAACACACCTCTGTATAGGCACTCTCCCCACTAAGCTCTGAGTGGGCTACCTCTGCTGTGAGAAAGCCCTCCTATCTCAGGCTCTCAAGACCCCATGCATGGCTGACCTCCACATGGATACCATCCTCATTTTGTTCAACCTCCAACACCCTACACCAATACAATCACCAGGATGAAAGCACTCCCCACCCTGCACAAGCTCTGACATTCAGTGCCAAGCTGCCCTCCTCTGTGGATCAAGCTCCAACCCCATGATCAAATAAATTTGGGGTATGATGTTAGGCTGGGTTCAAGGTTAATTTTTTTCATATCTATATGCAGTATATCCAGCATTATTTATTTAAAAGACTTTCCTTTTTCCACAGAATGCTTCATACCTTTGTCAAAACGCAGTCAAACATATGACTGTGTGGGTTTATTTTTGGACTCTATTCCATTGATAAATAGCTAATATATAGCTATCATATGAAAATAAATTTGATTTTTATACATTGAACTTGAACTCTGTGGTTGTGTTAAATTGACTTAATAATTCTAGCAGTTTTGGGGTAGGTTCCTTAGGATTTTTCTATGTAGACAATCATATTATTTAACAATAAAGACAGTTTTACTTATGTATTTCTAATATTTTTCATGCCCAATCACATCAGCTAGGACTTCTAGTACAATGCTGAATAGAAGTGGTAAGAGTGAACATCCTTACCTTATTCCTAAGTGTTCATCACTAAAGAGATGTATCTTTATCTATATGCTCTATCTGATTTCTAGCTTTATAAGAAGTCATTTTTAAAAAATGAGCATTGGAAGAGTTTTTTGCATCTGTTTGAAAAGGTGTTTTTCTTCCTTACTATGTTAACATGGCAAATCACATTGATTGATCTTCAAATGTTAAGCCAACTCTGCATTCCTGGGATAAACTCTGTTTAGTCAAGCTGGATTATATATATATTTATATATTCCAGGACTTAATTTGCTAATATTTTGTTAAGGAACTTTTTTTGTTTTGCATTTATGTTCATGAGGAAGATTAGTCTGTCATTTCTTTTCTTCTCATGCTTTTACCTGGTTTAGGTATCATAAAAGGAGTTGGGAAAAGTTCTTTCTTCCTCTAGTCCAATGGTTCTCAAGTGGGGTAGAAGAAGAGGATTTTGCCACACAGGGGACATTTAGCAATGTCTGGAGGGTTTTTGATTGTCACAGTTGTGGGGGTTGCTAATGGGTAAAAGAGAGGGATGTTGCTAAACATCCTGCAATGTACGGGACAGACCACCATCACCCCACAACCTCACCCCAAGCTATTATCTAGTCCAAAATGTCAAGAGTACCAAGGCTGAAAAACCCTGCTCTAGTCTTTGAAAGAATTTGTGTAAGATTGATATTTCTTCTTTAGGTGTTTGGTAGAATTCATGAGTGAAGTCTTATGGGGTTGTGACTGTAGTTTTATTCATGGGACATTTCTTAATTAAAAATGAAATTTGTTTAACAGAGGGCTATTCAGATTCTCTAATTTTTTGGTATCAATTTTGGTATATCATCAATTTCAAGGAATTTATATCATTTAAGTTATCAAACGTGCTTACAAAAATTATTCATAATATTCTTTAATTACTTTAAAAATATTGTTAGAATCTATGGTGATAACTTCTTTTTCATTCCTGATACTGATAATTTGTTTTCCTCTCAATAATAGGTTGATCATCTTGAAAAGGCTTATTGATTTTATTTACATTTTCAAAAAGTCAACTTTTAGCTTTACAGATTTTCTCTATTGCCTGTTTTCTTTTTCACTGCAAGACTTAACAAACATTGGCTGCTACAATGATGAAAGCAGAATATAAATACAGAAATAATACAAATTGGGCAATGCTGAGAGAAACTGGAGTTCTGACCCAGAATGGAAGATACTGTTAATGTCCCCTGAGACACTAGAAAGTCCATATCCTGGATAAAGGCTTACTGTAAAGCTCTAACAAAGCCCAAAATCAAGCTATAGCAAAATGCACAGGGACAAAAAAGTTTGGAGATTGATTCTTACCAATTTAGAGGGGCTTGGGAAGCACTTCAGGCTTTCCAGAGAACTGTCCTTACAAAGTATATAACCAAACCTATCCAAGTTCAAGGTGAATAGGAGGTGATTGAATTGCTGAGAAGAGCAAAAATCAACATTCTTTAGAGAATGATAATAAAATCCGCATCTCTAAATGTATCATCCATAATACCCAGAGTACAATATAAATTGTCAGACACAAAAAGAAAAAATATGTGATCCATAGTTAAGAAAAATATCAATTAAAATCAACCAAAAGATGCCCCAAATGTTGGACCTAGCAGATAAAAGACTTTATTTAAACCAGCTGTTATAAATATATTGATGGACATAAAGGAGAACATGGTTTAAATGAATGAAAAGACAGGCAGTCTTAGCAGAAAGAGATAGAAACTCTCTGGCTGGAAATTAAAGTGACCGAAATAAAAATTGGAAAATGGAGATGAGAGGTTAAAGAATAAGTGAAATTAATGGAAGAATCAACAAAAATGACCCAATTTGAAGAACATAGGGAAAAAAAGATTGAAGAAAAATGATGAGTCCCAGAGATTTTAGAGACAATATTAAACTGCCTAACAAACATAACTGAAGTTGCAGAAGAAGAGACTGAGAATGGGGTAGAAAAAATATTTGAAAAAATATATGTCAAAGAAACAATGTCAGAATATTTCCAAATTTGATGAAAAAGTTTGACCCACAGATCACAGTCAAACTGTTGAAAACCAAAGATAAAGACAACCTTGCAAACAACCAGATGAAATGTCAATTACATAAAAAATAATGATTTTAACAGTTAACTTCTCATAAGAACAATGAAAGCTAGAAGATAGAACAATATCCTTAAAGTGCTAAAAGGAAAAAACAAAACAAAACAAACCCAAAGTGTCATCCTAGAATTCTGCATCGCATGAAAATAACCTTCAAATAAAGGAGGGAGAAACAACATTTTCAGATAAACAAAAACAGGGAAAATTTGTTGTTAGCAGACCTGCACTTTTGGGTTGAAAGAAAATGATATTAGATGGAAATCTGGATCTAAGAAATGAAGAGCATCAGAAATAGTACATATGTGAATAAATATAAAACTCTCTATGTTCTTATTCTTCTCTTAATGTCATTAAAAGATATATGAATGTTTAAAGCATGGGATTTATAATGCACTTAGCTGTAATGTATATGACAATAATATCAAAAAGAACGGAGAATATACCTATACAGTATAAAAGTTCTTACAGTCTACATAAAATCACACAATGTTAGTATTATATAATAAGACTTTAATAAGTTAGGAAAGCATATTATAATCCCTACAGAAATCACTAAAGGAAATGCAAAAAGGTATAGCTAATAAAATATTAGAGGAATTTTTAAAAAATTGAAAAAAATTATTATTCTCCCTTTCCCCTCCCAATAAAAGTAGAAAAGGAGAAACAGGAACAAAGAATAGATATGATTAGCAGGAAGGAAAAAAAGAAAAGCAAAATGTTAGACCTAAATCCAATAGTTTCAATAATAAATTAAATCAGACTATACTACAAAGCTCCAGTAATCAAGACAGTACGGTACTGGCACAAAAACAGATATATAGATCAATGGAACAGGATAGAAAGCCCAGAGATAAACCAACGCACATATGGACACCTTATCTTTGATAAAGGATGCAAGAATATACAGTGGAGAAAATACAGCATCTTCAATAAGTGGTGCTGGGAAAACTGGACAGGTACATGTAAAAGTATGAAATTAGAACACTCCCTAATACCATACACAAAAATAAACTCAGAATGGATTAAAGACCTAAATGTAAGGTCAGACACTATCAAACTCTTAGAGGAAAACATAGGCAGAACACTCTATGACATAAATCACAGCAAGATCCTTTTTGACCCACCTCCTAGAGAAATGGAAATAAAAACAAAAATAAACAAATGGGACCTAATGAAACTTCAAAGCTTTTGCACAGCAAAGGAAACCATAAACAAGACCAAAAGACAACCCTCAGAATGGGAGAAAATATTTGCAAATGAAGCAACTGACAAAGGATTAATCTCCAAAATTTACAAGCAGCTCATGCAGCTCAATAACAAAAAAACAAACAACCCAATCCAAAAATGGGCAGAAGACCTAAATAGACATTTCTCCAAAGAAGATATACAGATTGCCAACAAACACATGAAAGAATGCTCAACATCATTAATCATTAGAGAAATGCAAATCAAAACTACAATGAGATATCATCTCACACCAGTCAGAATGGCCATCATCAAAAAATCTAGAAACAATAAATGCTGGAGAGGGTGTGGAGAAAAGGGAACACTCTTGCACTGTTGGTGGAAATGCAAATTGATACAGCCACTATGGAGAACAGTAAGGAGGTTCCTTAAAAAACTAAAAATAGAATTACCATACGACCCAGCAATCCTAATCCCACTACTGGGCATATACCCTGAGAAAACCATAATTCAAAAAGAGTCATGTACCAAAATGTTCATTGCAGCTCTATTTACAATAGCCAGGACGTGGAAGCAACCTAAGTGTCCATCAACAGATGAATGGATAAAGAAGATGTGGCACATATATACAATGGAATATTACTCAGCCATAAAAAGAAATGAAATTGAGTTATTTGTAGAGATGTGGATGGACCTAGAGTCTGTCATACAGAGTGAAGTAAGTCAGAAAAAGAAAAACAAATACCGTATGCTAACACATATATATGGAATCTAAGAAGAAAAAAGAAAAAGGTCATGAAGAACCTAGGGGTAAGATGGGAATAAAGACACAGACCTACTAGAGAATGGACTTGAGGATATGGGGAGGGGGAAGGGTAAGCGTGACAAAGTGACAGAGTGGCATGAACATATATACACTACCAAACGTAAAATAAATAGCTAGTGGGAAGCAGCTGCATGGCACAGGGAGATCAGCTCGGTGGTTTGTGACCACCTAGAGGGGTAGGATAGGGAGGTTGGGAGGGAGGGAGACGCAAGAGGGAAGAGATATGGGAACATATGTATATGTATAACTGGTTCACTTTGTTATAAAGCAGAAACTAACACACCATTGTAAAGCAATTATACTCCAATAAAGATGTTAAAATTAATTAATTAATTAATTAAAGTGAATTAAACACTCAAATCAAATGGAAGGGAGATTGTCAGGCTAGAGAAAAATGCAAATCCCAAGCCATATGTTGTTTACAAGAGTCATACTTTATTTTTATTCTTTTTAACATGTCTATTGGAGTATAATTGCTTTACAGTGTTGCGTTAGTTTCTGTTGTATAACAAAGTGAATCAGCTATATGTATACACATATCCCCACATCCCCTCCCTCTTGCATTTCCCTCCCACCTTCCCTATCCCACCCCTCTAGGTGGTCACAAAGCACCAAACTGATCTCCCTGTGCTATGAAGCTGCTTCCCACAAACTATCTATTTTACATTTGGTAGTGTATATATGTCAACGCTAAGGAGTCATACTTTAAATGTAAAAGAATAAATAGGTTGACATAGAGAATGGAAGGTGATAAGCCAAGCAAACAGTACACATGGAAGGCTAGAGTGATTATATAATGTCAAATAAAGTAGATGTTAAGAAAAGGAGTAGAACCAGAGATAAAAAGATATATTTCATCATGATTAAAATATTTTATCATGATTAAAGGGGCAAATCATGAAACATCCCTAACAGCCCCAAATATATGTATCTAAAATAGTTTCCAAATACACATAGCAAAACTCATAAGGGTAAAGAAGGAAGTAAAGAAATGCACAATCATATTTGGAGATTTTAACATCTCATTATCAATTGATAGGAAAAAAATGAAAAAAATTTAGTAGGCTACATAAGATCTGAACAACACTACTTGTCAATTTGATTTAATTGACATGTACAGAACATTATACTCAATAGCAGAATATGAATATTTAAAAGTGCACATGGAATACTGACCAAGATAAATCATGTTGAGTCATAAAATAAATTTTAATATATTTCAAAAGAATAAACACTTATAGAGTATGTAACCACAATGGAGTTAAATTGAAAATAAAAAACAAGATATCTAGAAAAATCTAAAGTATTTGGAAGTTTTATAACATACTTCTAAGTAACTCATGGGTCAAAAAAAATCACAAGAGAAACTAATAGCATTTTGAAATGAATGATAACGAAAATATAACCTATTAAGATTTGAGGGATACAGAAGGCAAGTGCTTAAATACTTTTACTAGAAAAGAAGAAAAGTTTAAAGTCAATGACATAATGGAACTTCCCTGGTGGTCCAGTGGTTAAGATATCATGCTCCCAATGCAGGCGGCACAGGTTCAATCCCTAGTCGAGGAACTAAGATCCCACATGATGCACAGCATGGCCAAAAAAAAGAAAGTCAATGACATAATATTCCATTTTATGAAGCTAGAAAAATAAGAACACACTAGATATAAAGCAAGTAGAAAGAAGGAAACAATAAAGAGTAGAAATCCATGAAATAGATAACAATAAAAATACAAAAGAAACATAAAAGTCAGCTCTTTGAAAATATTAATAAAATTGATAAACTCCTATCCAAGACAAACTAAGAAAAAGGGAAAATTTATGAATATCAAGAATCAGAGAGGGGATATCATTGTAGATGCTACAGATAGTAAAAGAATATTAAGGCTATCTCATAAACAACTTTATGCCACCCTATTCAATAACTAAGATGAAATGAAATGCACACATTGCTTGGAAAATATAACTGGTTAAAACTGACTCAAGGGCTTCCCTGGTGGCGCAGTGGTTGAGAGTCCGCCTGCCGATGCAGGGGACGTGGGTTCGTGCCCTGGTCCGGGAAGATCCCACATGCCGCGGAGCGGCTGGGCCCGTGAGCCATGGCCGCTGGGCCTGCGTGTCCGGAGCCTGTGCTCCGCAATGGGAGAGGCCACAACGGTGAGAGGCCCGCGTACCGCAAAAAAAAAAAAAAAAAAAAAAAAAAAAAAAAAAAACTGACTCAAGAAGAACAGGAAATATATGAATAGCCTCATATCTATTAAAGAAATTAAATTCATAATCAAAACATCCCCACAAAGAAAACTGATCAGATAGCTTCACTGGTATATTTTATCATATTTAAGGAAGCTATACTACTAATTTTAGACAAGTTTTCAGTAAATAGAAGAGGAGTGACCTCTTCTCAACTCATTTTATGTTACCATGTGATACCAAAACCTGATTAAGCTATTACAATAAAGTAAAATTACAAACTAGTATCGCTCATGAACACAGACATAAAAATCCTCAACAAAATATTAGCATATCAAATCCAGCAATATATAAAAGGTACTACATCATGGCCAAATGAGTATTTTTCCAAAATGTAATGTTGGGTTAACATTAAAAAAAGTAAATCCACGGAAACTGTCACATTAAAAGAATAAAGGTGCAAAACCATATGATTATATCAATAAATGTAGGAAAAGCATTTGACAAAATAAAAACTCAGCAAACTAGGGAACTTATTTCACCATGAAAATTCTGTCATACATTACTAGTCCTACAGTTAATGTGTACTACCCTTCTTGAATGTATTTGGCAATATGTAGGTATCAAGAACTATAAAAACATTCACATAAAAAAAAGGAGGTGGAACTTACTTTAAGCTGATAAAAGGCATCTATCAAAAATTTATATTTAACATTATATTAATTGGTGAATTACTGGATGCCTTTTCCTTGAGAACAAAGCAAGGGTGTCTTCTTTAATCATTTCTCTTTAATATTGTATTGAATGTTCTAGTCAATGCAACAAGTTAAAAATAAGAAACACAAGGCACGAAGCTTGGAAAGGTTTAAAGCTGTTATTATGGCTGTTCATGTGATTATGAACTTGAAAATCCTAAGGACTCTACCAAAAAAACCCCCCAAAACAAAAAAACCAAAACAAACAAACCCCCTGCTAGAATACATGCATTTAGCAAGACTGTAGTATATGATGTAAATATTTAAAAAATCAATATTCTTTCTATATACTACTAATAAATTCAATGAAAAAAGTGCAAGATTGTTACACTAAAAACTACATAATATAACTGAGTTAAATTTTTAAAGATCTAAATAAATTTAGAGATATACCATATTCATGGATTGTAAAACAATATTTTTAGGATGTAAACTCTCCCCAAATCGATCTAATCACAATTCCACTTCCTTAATAGAAATCAAAAACTGAATCTAAAATGTAAAGAAAAGAAGTTGGAATAGCAAAAAGAGTTTTAATAAGAAAATTATTTGGAAGACAATCTAATTTCAAGATTTTTCTATAATGTTAAAGTAATCCAGATTGTGTGACATTGACAGAAGAATGGACATGAAGATGAAGGGAATAGAAATCCATAAATGTGTGTCCATGTGTGTACATATCCAACTGATGTTTGAAAAGGCATCAGGCAATGAACGAAGAAAAAATAGTTTTTTTCAACAAACGGTGCTAGAATAATGGCATATCTGTACAGATAATGAATGAACCTTGAGCCCTATCTCACACCACACAGAGAAATGTATTTGAAATGGATCATAGACTTAAATATAAAGCTATATAACTTCTATAAGAAAATATAGGAAAATATCATTTTAACCTAGATCAATAAAAAGTTTTGCTCTTCAAAAACACCATTAAGGAAATAAAAGAGCGAGCCATGCCCTGGGAGAAAATATTCACAAAACATATACCTGATGAAGGTTTCATATCCAAATATGCAAAGAATTCTATGTGCAATAATTGAGTTGTTTACCCAATTAAAACTGATTAAAGAGAGACTGGTTCAAGATGGCGGAGTAGAAGGACGTGCTCTCACTCCCTCTTGAGAGAGCACAGGAATCACAACTAACTGCTGAACAATCATTGACAGGAAGATACAGGAACTCACCAAAAAAGATACCCTACATCCAAAGACAAAGGAGAAGCCACAGGAAGATGGGAGGAAGGGCGCAATCACAATAATATCAAATCTCATAACTGCTGGGTGGGTGACTCACAAATGGGAGAACACTTATACCACAGAATTCCACCCACTTGAATGAAGGTTCTGAGTCCCATGACAGGCTTCCCAACCTGGGGGTCGGGCAACGAGAGGAGGAATTCCTAGACAATCAAACTTTGAAGGCTAGTGAGATTTGATTGCAGGACTTTGACAGGGCTGGAGGAAACAGAGACTCCATTCTTGGAGAGCACACACAAAGTAGTGTGTGCATTGGAACCCAGGGAAAGAAGCAGTGACCCTATAGAAGACTGAACCACACCAACCTGCTAGTGTTGGAGGGTCTCCAAAAGAGGCAGGGGTGGCTGCATCTCACTGTGAGGACAAGGACACTGGCAGCAGAAGTTCTGGGAAGTATTCCTTGCTGTGAGCCCTCCCAGAGTCTGCCATTAGCACAAACAAAGGGCCTGGGTAGGCTCCAGTTTTGGGTTGACTCAGGCCAAATAACCAACAGGGAGGGAACCCAGCCCAACCCATCATCAGACAAGCAGATTAAAGTTTTACTGAGCTGTGTCCACCAGAGCAACACCCAGCTCTACCTACCACCAGTCCCTCCCATCAGGAAACTTGCACAAGCCTCTTAGATATCCTCATCCACCAGAGGGCAGACAGCAGAAGCAAGAACTACAATCCTGCAGCCTGTGGAACAAAAACCACATTCACAGAAAGATAGACAAGATGAAAAGGCAGAGGGCTACGTACCAGATGAAGGAACAAGATAAAACCCCAGAAAAACAACTAAACAAAGTGGAGATAGGCAACCCTCAAGAAAAAGAATTCAGAATAATGATACTGAAGATGATCCAGGACATCGGAAAAAGAATGGAGGCAAAGATTGAGAAGATGAAAGAAATGTTTAACAAAGACCTAGAAAAATTAAAGAATGAACAAACAGAGATGAACAATACAATAACTTAAATGAAAACTACAATAGAAGGAATCAATAGTAGAACAACTGAGGCAGAAGAACAGATAAGTGACCTGGAAGACAGAATGGTGTAATTCACTGCTGAGGAACAGGATAAAGAAAAAAGAATGAAAAGAAATGAAGACAGACTAAGAGACCGTTGGGACAACATTAAACGCACCAACATTTGCATTATAGGGGTCCCAGAAGGAGAAGAGAGAGAGAAAGTACGCGAAAAAATATTTGAAGAGATTATAGTCGAAAACTTCCCTAACATGGGAAAGGAAATAGCCACCCAAGTCCAGGAAGCGCAGAGAGTCCCATACAGGATAAACCCAAGGAGAAACATGCCGAGACATACAGTAATCAAATTGGCAAAAATTAAAGACAAAGAAAAAGTATTGAAAGCAGCAAGGGAAAAACGACAAATAACATACAAGGGAACTCCCATAAGATCAACAGCTTACTTCTCAGCAGAAACTGTAAAAGCCAGAAGGGAGTGGCATGATATATTTAAAGTGATGAAAGGGAAGAACCTACAACCAAGATTATTCTACCCAGCAAGGATGTAATTCAGATTCGATGGAGAAATCAAAAGCTTTACAGACAAGGAAAAGCAAAGAGAATTCAGCAACACCAAACCAGCTCTACAACAAATGCTAAAGGAACTTGTCTAAGTGGGAAACACAGATAGGTACAGGACCTACAAAAGCAAAACCAAAAACAATTAAGAAAATGGTAATAGAAACATACATATCGATAATTACCTTGAATGTGAATGGATTAAATGCTCCAACGAAAAGACACAGGCTGCCTGAATGGATACAAAAACAAGACCCATATATATGCTGTCTACAAGAGACCCACTTCAGGGCTTCCATGGTGGTGCAGTGGTTGAGAGTCCGCCTGCCGATGCAGGGGACATGGGTTCGTGCCCTGGTCCAGCAGGATCCCACATGCCACGGAGTGGCTGGGCCTGTGAGCCATGGCTGCTGAGCCTGCGTGTCCAGAGCCTGTGCTCTGCAACAGGAGAGGCCACAACAGTGAGAGGCCTATGTTCTGCAAAAAAAAAAAAAAAAAAGAAAAGAGACCCACTTCAGACCTAGGGACACATACAGACTGAAAATGAGGGGATGGAAAAAGATATTCCATGCAAATGGAAATCAAAACAAAGCTGCAGTAGCAATACTCATAGCAGAAAAAATAGACGTTAAAATAAAGAATGTTACATGAGACAAGGAAAGACACTACATAATGATCAAGAGATCAATCCAAGAAAAAGATATAACAATTCTAAATATATATGCACCAAACACAGGAGAACCTCAATACATAAAGCAACTGCTAAGAGCTAGAAAAGAGGAAATCGACAGTAACACAATAATAATGGGGAACTTTAACACCTCACCCAATGGACAGATCATCCAGATAGAAAATTAATAAGGAAACACAAGCTTTAAATGACACAATAGACCAGACAGATTTACTTGATATTTATAGGACATTCCACCCAAAAACAGCAGATTACACTTTCTTCTCACGTGCGCACAAAACATTCTCCAGGATAGGTCACACCTTGGGTCACAGATCAAGCCTCAGTAAATTTAAGAAAATTAAAATCATATCAAACATCTTTTCTGACCATAACACTATGAGATTAGAAACAAATTACAGGGAAAAAACCGTAGAAAACACAAACACATGGAATCTAAACAATACATTACTAAATAACCAAGAGGTCACTGAAGAAATCAAAGAGGAAATAAAAAAATACCTAGAGACAAATGACAATGAAAACAAAACAATCCAAAAACCTATGGGATACAGCAAAAGCAGTTCTAAGAGGAAAATTTATAGTAATACAAGCCTACCTCAAGAAACAAGAAAATATCAAATAAACAACCTAACCTTACACCTAAAGGAACTAGAGAAAGAAGAACAAACAAAACCCAAAGTTAGTAGAAGGAAAGAAATCATAAAGATCAGAGCAGAAATAAATGAAACAGAAACAAAGAAAAAAATAGCAAAGATCAATAAAACTAAAAGCTGGTTCTTTGAGAAGATAAACAAAATTGATAAACCATTAGCCAGACTCATCAAGAAAAAGAGGGAGAGGACTCAAATCAATAAAATTAGAAATGAAAAAGGAGAAGCTACAACAGACACTGTAGAAATACAAAGCATCCTAAGAGACTACTACAAGCAACTCTATGCCAATAAAATGGACAACCTGGAAGATATGGACAAATTCTTACAAAGGTATAACCTTCCAAGGCTGAACCAGGAAGAAATAGAAAATATGAACAGACCAATCACAAGTAATGAAATTGAAACTGTGATTAAAAATCTTCCAACAAACAAAAGTCCAGGACCAGATGGTTTCACAGGTGAATTCTATCAAACATTTAGAGAAGAGCTACCACCCATCCTTCTCACTCTTCCAAAAAATTGCAAAGAAAGGAACACTCCCAAACTCATTCTATGAGGCCACCATCACCCTGATACCAAAACCAGACAAAGATACTGCAAAAAAAGAAAATTACAGACCAATATCACTGATGAATATAGATGCAAAAATCCTCAACAAAATTTAGCAAACAAAATCCAAGAACACATTAAACGGATCATACACCATGATCAAGTGGGATTTATGCCAGAGATGGAAAGATTCTTCAATATATGCAAATCGATCAATGTGATATACCATATTAACAAATTGAAAAAGAAAAACCATATGATCATCTCAATAGATGCATAAAAAGCTTTTGCCACAATTCAACACCCATTTATGATAAAAACCCTCCAGAAAGTGGGCATAGAGTGAAACTACCTCAACATAATAAAGGTCATATATGACAAACCCACAGCAAACATCATTCTCAATGGTGAAAAACTAAAAGCATTTCCTTCAGATCAGGAACAAGACAAGGTATCCAGTCTCACGACTAGTATTCAACATAGTTTTGAAAGCCCTAGCCACAGCAATCAGAGAAGAAAAAGAAATAAAAGGAATACAAATTGGAAAAGAAGAAGTAAAACTCTCCCTGTTTGCAGATGACATGATACTACACATAGAGAATTCTAAAGATGCCACTAGTTTAAGTACAGGTAATCAATAAATTTGGTAAAGTTGGAGGATACAATATTAATGCACAGAAATCTCTTGCATTCCTATACACTAACAATGAAAAATCTGAATGAGAAATTAAGGAAACAATGCCATTTACCATCGCAACACAAAGGATAAAATACCTAGGAATAAACTACCTAGGGAGACAAAAGGCCTGTACTCAGAAAACTATAAGACACTGATGAAAGAAATTGAAGATGATACAAACAGATGGAGAGGTATACCATGTTCTTGGATTGGAAGAATCAATATTGTGAAAATGACTATACTACCGAAGGCAATCTACAGATTCAATGCAATCCCTCTCAAATTACCAATGGCATTTTTTAAAGAACTAGAACAAATATCTTAAAATTTGTATGGAGGCACAAAAGACCCCGAATAGCCAAAGCAGTCTTGAGGGAAAAAAATGGAGCTGGAGGAATCAGACTCCCGGACTTCAGACTATACCACAAAGCTACAGTAATCAAGACAATATGGTAGTGGCAGAAAAACAGAAACACAGATCAATGGAACAGGATAGAATGCCCACAGAGAAACCCACGCACCTATGGTCAACTAAGCTACAAGAAAGGAGGCAAGGATATACAATGGAGAAAAGACAGTCTCTTCAATAAGTGGTGCTGGGAAAACTGGACAGCTACGTGTAAGAGAATGAAATTAGAACACTCCCTAACACCATACACAAAAATAAACTCAAAATGGATTAGAGACCTAAATCTAAGACCAGATACTATAAAAGTCTTAGAGGAAAACATAGGAAGAACACTCTTTGACATAAATCACAGCAAGATCTTTTTTTGATCCATCTCCTAGAGTAATGGAAATAAAAACAAAAATAAACACATGGGACCTAATGAAACTTAAAAGCTTTTGCAAAGCAAAGGAAACTACAAACCAGACAAAAAGACAACCCTCAGGATGGGAGAAAATATTTGCAAACGAATGAACAGACAAAGGATTAATCTTCAAAACATATAAACAGCCCATGCAGCTCAATATTAAAAAAACAAACAACCCAATCCAAAAATGGGCAGAAAACCTAAGTAAACATTTCGCTATAGAAGACTCACCAATGGCCAAGAAGCACATGAAAAGCTGCTCAATATCACTATTAGAGAAATGCAAATCAAAACTACAATGAGGTATCACCTCACACCAGTTAGAATGGGCATCATCAGAAAATCTACAAACAACAAGTGCTGGAGAGGGTTTGGAGAAAGGGAACCCTCTTGCACTGTTGGTGGGAATGTAAATTGATACAGTCACTATGGAGAACAGTACGAAGGTTCCTTAAAAAACTAAAAGTAGAGCTACCATATGACCCAGCAATCCCACTACTGGGCATATACCCAGAGAAAACCATAATTCAAAAAGACACATGCACCCCAATGTTCACTGCCACACTATTTACAATAGCCAGGTCATGGCAGCAACCTAAATGCCCATTGACAGATGAATGGATAAAGAAGATGTGGTGTGTATATATATGTGTGTGTGTGTGTATACACACACACACACACACACACACACACACACAATGGAATACTACTGAGCCATAAAAAGGAATGAAACTGGGTCATTTGTAGACACGTGGATGAATCTAGAGACTGTCATACAGAGTGAAGAAAGTCAGAAAGAGAAAAACAAATATTGTATATTAACGCATATATGTGGAACCTAGAAAAATGGTACAGATAAACTGGTTTGCAGGGCAGAAATTGAGACACAGATGTAGAGAACAAACATATGGGCACCAAGGTGGGGAAGTGGCTGGCAGGGGGTGGTGGTGGTGGTATGAATTGGGAGATTGGGATTGACATATATACACTAATATGTATAAAATGGATAACTAATAAGAACCTGCTGTATAAAAAAATAAAATTAAATTTAAAAATACTGATTAAAAAGTATCTTAATGGATACTTTGCAAAAGAAGATCTATGAGTGGCCAATAACAACATTAAAATATGTTGTTCGTCATTAGTAATCAGAGAACTGTGTGTTAAAGCCACAATAAAGTACCATTTCACATCCACTAAAATGGTTAAAATGAAAAAGTCTGACTATACCAAGCCTTGGCAATGACACGATGCAAATAGAATTCTAATACTTTGGTGGTAAGATTGTAAAGTTATACAACTCTGTATAATAGTTTGGCGATTTCACATATAGTTAAGAATAAAGTTAGAATATGATACAGTGATTCTACTCCTGTCTGGTTACTTAAGAGAAAGAAACCATGTCTACAAAAGATTGGTATACAAATGTTTATAGCAGGTCAGTTTTTCTGTTTTCTGCCCAAATCTGGAAACAATGTAAATGTCCATCAACAAGTGAATTGATAAACTTGTGGTATACTTATACAGTGCACTGCTACTGAGGAATAAAAAAGTAATGGACTAATGAAACATGCAGCAACATGCATAAATTTCCAAAACATATGGTGAGTGAAAGATGCCAGTTACATGCATACTGTATGATTTCATTTATATGAAGATTTAGAATAGGCAAAGGTATCTTAAGTGATAGAAATCAGATCATTAGTTGCCTGGGCCAGGGGTTTGTGAGGGGATTTACTGGTATCCATCTGGGACGATGAATGGATAAAGATGAATGGATAAAGTATCCATTTCCATCTGGGATGATGGATACTTTTTATATTAATTGGAGTGTTAGTTACACAGGTAAAAACACATCAAACTTCTTGTACATTTTATTAAATGTGTATTTCAATAAAGTGGATCAAAAAAATAAAGTTAAAAGAGTAAAAAAAATTTACCGAAGAAACTTTTTGACATGCTGAGAGAAAATCAAAATTAATAGCTATATTTTATTTCCAAACTTACACAGAATCAGGTACTAAGCTGAAGAACCATTCACTGTCCACATACTTTGTACCATTCATTCTCTATGTGAGGCACCATAAAGTCAAAACCTAATTGTCAGATGATCAGTGTTTCTCATCACTTCATACAGTCCAGACAAAATGTGTATAAAATTCATTGAGGGGCTCTAATCTAAAACATCATTTACTGATATGATGAAATTATTAGAAATAATTTTCTGCTATTCTTATCTAGTATCTGTTGGAGCTGTTAAAGTGATAGTAAAATGGTGAAAATCAAGATAGCAGAAGAGGTTAAACTCATGGCATTTAGGACTGCCACACTGTATAAGTCACTCTTAAGGTACTAAGATTTTATTGAATTATATCTCCATATTTTAACATTATAAATTACTAGATGGGAAACTTTGGTAGCCCTGATTTAGGATGGGGAAATAACAAAACATTTTCAGTTCTTCAAGTTCAATAAAATTCTAATAATCCAAAACTCCTTGAACTTTTCTATTTTGTCCAAATCTAATATCGCGATAGTCTGTCTGAACTTGAATAGTAAATTGTAGATGTCATTCAGGACCAACTGAATAACACTTGTATTTGCATTCCTTAAAAAGTAGAAAAACATTAACCTTTTGTTTTATTGAATTAAAATGCCACGGAAATGCTGATGTATTCTTGAGAGACTGGAATACTTTTACAAAGAATAGCTGTCATTTATTAAACACAAAGAACAATTACTTGATAGGATGCCTTCTGACAAAAAGCAGATTGGTATTCTCATCATAGAAAAGGCATTATAAAAAAAAAAATCTAGCCCAGACCTCTGAGATTTGAATAATTTAAAGCTGCATTTGGTGCAATTTGAATTTTTCTTTAGGGAGGCAAAGTTAAATACCTTTAATTTGTTCTAATTATTTCAAATTTGCAAGTTAATTATGGCTGATCATTAAATAACAAAAAGGACTATCGTCTCCATAGAGTTTTACCTCCTACCCTCTGAATTACTTAAGCTAGATTTTAGTATGCATGAATTAACTTTCTAAATAATCACAAGGTTTGACTAAGTGGCTCAGTAAAATGAGCTCTGATCCTCAGAATAGGCATTAATGGACATTAGAAATGCTATTGGGACTCATGTTACTTACATTATAAGTATTTTTAATGGGGCTTTATTTACTAATCTTTATGTACTATTCAAGATAGAACACCAGATAGATACATTATTCTGCTTTACTGGAGGAAAAGTTCAATCTTTGAGACAATAAAAACAAATGTCCATTTAATACCAACTAAATTCATTTTAAAATTATGCAGGCATGTGACGATGGATTTTAACTTGTTTTAGCTGTTCATCTCAATGAATCAATCCAGCAAAAATGGTCTGCTTGGTCTGTAAATGGACTATTATGGATCTACTGATGCGTTAAGTAGCAAAAGGAGGTCCAATAAGCTAGTATTTAATTCCACCTGCTACTTCCAAAGAAAGAATTCATGATTTATTGTGTTGTGAGTTTCTAGTTATCATTTCTCTGCATACTTGGCTACCAACGAATGTGAAGCCAGATGGCACATAACCCTAATGCTAGAACTCTTAAAAGTAATTTTTCTAAATGTCCCAACTAAATCTTTACACTCCCCAGAAATGGACCTGTCAATGAACAAAATATTCTGAGATCAAAGAGTTTAAAGAATAAATCTTCAAAAATGAGATATTCCATATACTGTCAGATCTTTATATTTTCCCACTCCAAATTATTAATACAAATTTTATTTCCATATATCCAATAAATATTATCTGAGAGCCCACTGTGTGTCAGTTCTGTGTTTGGGTATGGGAGTACACAAGGGAATAAGTGACTATACCTTTGAATATTTGCAAGTAAACAAGAAGAGATAGCTAGCTCGACAATGAACATACAATGGCAGGTGTCATGATGGCAGTATAAGCAAAGTGCTACATGGAGCTGAAAAATGTAACAGGAAGCTTGCAAGAAGGGAATAAGGGGTCATGAAGGGGATGAGGTAAGAAAAGTCAGTTAAAAGAAAAGATAACTTTATCAGCGTATAATATAGAAAAGGCACTGGACTGGTCCCTGGTTCCAAAAGTTGTAGCCATCCTAGTAAAGAATTTACTTATGAAAGGATGCCAAATCTCTCAGGTATGCTGGGTAGAATAATGGTGTCCAGAAGACGATAGGTGAGCAGAAAACACCTAACTTAGATGTGTATGGCACAGGAAAGAGAGAGTCTGACCCTAGTTAGCCCCGTGTAATAGTTCAGTATATTAGTTTGGGTCAGACAGAACTGGGTACTCTAGAGCTATTTATAAGTTCTTATAGATGTGGTTTCTTAAGCACGTTACTTAAAGTTACTGAGCCTCATTTCCTCATTTATAAAATGAGATAAATAACAGTGTGTAGGATTGTTGTGAGGATTAAATGAATTAACATATGTAAGATACACAAAAGAGTGCCCAGCACATAAACACCACCTAAATGTTAGCTTCTATTCTTATCATTATTTCTATTACTATTAAATGAAGCAACACTTAAAAGACTTAGAGCAATATCTAGTACTTTGTAGTTGCTTAATAAGTTATTAGAGACTAGCTAAATAAATGGATGGTATAATCGCTCAGAATTATGGAGAAGGAGTAGGTCACTGGGGCAGTGGGAGAGATAACTAGATTAGATTTGAAAACCTTGAATTTGAGGGACCCTAAGTCATTTGGGCTAGATAATATTAATATTATCATGCAGTTATAAGGACAGGTTTGGACCTCAGGAGGGAAAAGCTGAGACCGGAGATAAAGATTCTAGAGTTATCAGCATGGAGATACGATCTAAAGTCATGGGAATGAATTAAATTTCCCACAGAGATATCTATTGAGAAGAGGGAAGAGAATGGAATTGTCACTACTTAAACAGTAGGTAGAGGCAAAGGAAACCATAAAATACTCTGGGGAGAGGGGAAGCAAATGCCAACAGGGAGAGAGACTCTCCAACAGGGAAATAAGCAGAGAAAGAAAGAATAGTATCTAGAAAACAAGTGAATGAAAGGTATATCAGAAAGATTAGCTGTGTTGCTAGCTATTGAGAAGTCAAGTAAGATGAGGATCGAAAAGTAGTAAAAAGATTTAGGAATTAGGAGGATACTTGTGACCATGGGAGCAGGGTTTTAGTTGCATGATACAGTAGAAGAGGAATAAATGGACGATGAGGAAGTGGAAGCGGAGACAATGTAGATTATGTTATCAAGAAGTTTGGAAAAAAGAAAGAGCAGTGCGGGGTTTTTGTTGTTTTTTAAAGAAGGATCTTTGAGCATATAGAAGAAGAACCCAAAGACGTATGAGAAGTATTGATGCAGTGAAATCGTTGAGAAAATGGGAAGGGGATGTGAACGAGGCACTGATGCAGGAGGTATGCGGATTTGAGATACACTGTGGGACCACTAAGCAGTAATGCTGTTGGGCACTTTAAACTATGAACTCTGGAGAGACGTCAGTGTTTCACACAAAGATGGGACCCTCACCATATAACTAGAAACGAGGGCAGACCTCATTTTTAGTGAAGGCACACTTTGTACTTAAAGATGTCACTAGATTGTAATTTGCTCCCTCACCAAAGGGAATGTAGCTGGATTTTCATTAATTATAATATCTTTATTTTAATTCTTCTCAGAAGCAGCAGCAACTGAGGGAGAATCAGGAAAAAGAGAATGGTGATGAAGCTGTGCTAAATAAAACACTACTGTATTCATCACCAAACCACTAATTTAGAGTTCTGTTGCTCTGATCCTAGAAATGCCTTCAGAATTTCTCTATGGCCTTCAATAAGGAAAATAGCTCTTTAAGCTAATTAATGCACATTTTAATGTAGAATGTACACTTTTTAACTTTTTAAAAGTATGTTTTTACATACTTCTACAGTCTTCTTTTGAAGATTGACAGTTGGGAAGATGAAAATGTCAGTTCAATATAAACTAAGAAACACAGGTATAAACAAAGATTGACTACTACACAATCAATTTCCTAAGGGCAGATTCTGTGCCCTCCTCTTCTTTGTAACCCCAGCAATGCCTTCTATGGGGATGCACACAGAGAAGAGGCCCCACATACATCTACTGAAGAAATGGTTATAATTTGGAAGGCATTTGTGGAATGAAAACAACAGAACTCTGAGTTAGTTAACTATTACCTCTTCCTTGCATTGTGGACCATTCATAGTCATTCCTAGATCTATAATCCATATTTTAATTTCATCAAAACGTGCACTTACAAAACTTCAAAAATCTGGTATAAGATGAGATTTGCAAAAATGTAAAGCAATGATACTCTTTTCACTAAATTTTTTTGTTTTGGAAAATATAGTTTTCATAAAAGTATATTATTTATATCAATATGCAATGGGTTTACTATTATTTTTAAATGAATAAATATTTAATTTTTCTGTTTTTATTTCTAATACAGTAATAGATATAATCCACATTAAATAATGTACATAAAAGCTCCTGGGGGAACTCCATAAAGTTTAAGAGTGTAAAGGGGTCCTGATATCAGAATATTTGAGAACTGCTACTCTATGTAGCATGATAAATGATGAGTCCATGGAAATAATTACCAACATGCTCTTTCAGAAGTTGAATTTGGCATCAATATGGAAGATTCTAGAGAATCAATGACAGGAATAAATTTTCCTGCAAAAAGTTTTAACTTAAATAGTATATAGTAAAATTGACTTTGGGGATAAGGTATATTTTCTGTGAATCTTAACACATACATAGATTCTTTAAAGCATCACCACAATGAAGATACAAAATCGTTCCATCACCCTAAAAAACTTCCTCTACTAGTCCTATGTAGTCACATACTCTTCCCATCCCTAACCCAACTCTGGCAACCACTGATATGTTCTCTATCACTATGGCTTTGTCTTTTCCAGAATACCACATAAATAAAATCAAACAGGATTTGGTTTTGTTTTGTTTTTAAGATTGGCTTCTTTCATTCAGCACATCTTTGAGATTCATCTAAGTTTTTGTATATATCAATATTTCATTCCTTTTTATTTCTGAGTAGTATTCCATTGTATGAACTTACCACAGTTTGTTTATCCATTCACCCACTGAATAAACCATTGTGTGGTCTCCAGGTTTGGACTATAGTAAATAAAGTTACTATGAACATTCAACTAACTAAAGGTAGCTCCTAAATTTCAGTCAGAGGATACAGTAGGAAGTCTTCTGGCTCTTACCACTGATAATAGTATGTATAAAAAGGAGCCCTGTTCCTGCATTCTCAACAAAAGTTTTGTGACAAATTTCAAAAATACCATCCAAATTTTCCGAGATCAGACTACATCGTTTACATGAAAGGGAATTCCTATTCTCCATTTATTGCCTTCCAATAAACACCTTGAGAATTTATCACGAGTTCCAATTCCAATTTGCCCTTCCCTTTTGTCCATTTAAGAAACTCACATTAACCTTGCCTGATCAACAATCATCATGAAAATAACCCATTTTCTGGCATTTACAGAATCATGTGTTTTGGGGTCTGACTGCTGAGTAATACCAATTAGCAAGAGGTCAACAGGCTTTCTCATCTCCTTGGACCAAACAGAATGAAGAATCTCCCTCTAGAGCTTTGATTATTATATAAGGGGAAAACCAAACTGGCAATGTGAGACTCAGAATCAAACTTTCTATAAAAATCCTGGGCACATCAGCATGCTACAAGATCTTTTATGTTTTCATACACTCAATATGACCATAAGTATATACACACCATTCTCTACCACAGGGGTCTCAGAACTGGCTCACAGCCACTGACAGCAGGAAGCTTTGGGTAAATGAATAGCAATTTTGAAGTCCCTCCCCACCCCCCCTTTTTTTTTTTGCCAGTGGGTCCTATTCATAGAACCATCACCCACTGAAGTAAATGAGAATGTAAAAATAGAAAGCTGGCAAATAGAAAAGATAGCATTTTAGAGGGGTTTAAAGAAAACACTGAAAAGGACCCATAATTAGAGCAGCCAGCTTTGAGCTATAAAATTGTGGTTTTATTATAGTTTGTATGGGCCATGGCCTGGCACCCATTTGACCCAGAACCCTCCAACAGTATGAAAAGCCCCAGAGTATAAGGATAAAATGAAAGCCTTTAATTACCTCAGTATGACTCATTTAAAGGAAATCAATCATGCTACCTTAATGTTAATAGTTATATATAATTTACACAAAGACAGTCCTTTTTGCATGTTTTTCTCATATAACGTTTCTTGCTATTGGTGTTACTATATAGTTACCAGATGAACCATAGTTTTAAAATTCTGCTAAAATTTAAAATTGATCTCGGTTGAGTTGTGCTGTTTTGCAAAGGCTTCTGTGCAGTATGTTTCATCAAAAACCTTACTGCTAGGTGTCATGCTGAATCTCTTGTTGGCGATAAGTGAGAGGTCAGAACAGGGAGTTGCTAAGTATGAACATAGCATAACCACTTGGCCATGAAAAACAAATCATGACAGCTTATTATGTCTATCAGCTCATTCATTTAGAGATGCAACTTCCTTTTACATTGCTCAAAGGCTGTGCAAGCACAAAATCAACGGATGAGAAGCCATGGTTCAAAAAAGGTTGACTTCAGATAGCACTACTCAGCCACCTTTGGCACATACCTGTTCTGGAAAGAAAAGGCAATTCTGATACAGCTTTGAATCTCTAGTGGTCATAAAAGTATGTAAATACTATTTGCTAAAGATAATGACAATAATAGCATTATAGTAAAATGTTTACTGTTCATCAGTTACATTATAGTAGGACATGTAAGAATTATAAAGTAATTCACGTTACAAGCACAACCTGAGCATAGAAAGGATTTTTCTCTAGTTGGTTCCCAAACTAGACAGCAGAATCTCCTGGGAGCTTTCTGAAAATACAGATTCCTGGGCCCCATCGATGGTTACTGTGATTTAATAGGTTGGGGTTGAATATCCTTAGTTTCCTCCGTTATTTCTCCTGTAACATGGATTTTAGTTCCCATACCTCCATGAAAGGACTAAATAACACCTATCTATAAGATTACCTCTAAACACTGTTTTATCTGCATCCCACAAGTTTTAATATGTTGTGCTTTTACCTTCATTTAGTTTTATATTTTCAATTTTAACTGTGGAGTCAGCTTGCTTTACAAAACAATCTATATTTTCACCAGATATCATATTATAATTTTCCCTGCAGCCCTACAAGCATGGGTGTTATCATTCTTTAATTTTTATCAGTATACAAAATGAGAAGTGACAGTTGACTGCTTTTTCCTTGATGAATAAGAAGCCAATCATGTAAGAATCTAGGAACAGACCATTCCAGGCAGAGGAACCTGCCAGTACAAAGGGACTGGGGTGAAAATAAGCTTAGCATATTTGAGAAACTGAAAGGCCACTGTGGCTGGAATATCCTGAGCAGAGTGACAGCTGTATACAACGAGCTCAGAGAGGTACACAAGGACCACTTCGTGTAGGGCCTTGCAGCGTTTGGATTTGTATTTCAAGTATAATTGGAAGCCATTAGAGGGTTTTCAGCAGAGGACTGACATGATTCTGACATATGCTCTAAGAAGGATGGGTTGTAGGAGTTTCAAGCAGAAATAGGAACATCAGTCAGCAGGCAACTGCAATAATCTGGGTGGAAGTGGAAATGGTGGTAGTGTGGATTAGAGTAGAAAATGGAAATGGAGGGAATTTGACAGAACGTGGATAATTTTAGAAGTAGGGTCAATAGGACTTACTAATGAACCAGATATGGAGGGTGAAGGAAGAAGGGAAATAAAGTCAAGGTGGTTTATGTAGTTTTTGACTTGAGCAACAGGACACAAATCTACTTGAAATGGGTAAGAAGAAAGGTATAAATGTGGGTTTTCCAAACAACTCTTTTGGTCACCTTAGTGGTATTCTGTAGGAGAGAGTGGTAACCATGTATTCAATCTAATTTCTTAGATCATAAATAATTTTATAATTAAGAATCATGTTCAGAATCAATGTCTAGTTCATTGGCATATGATATGCAGAATCCATCGTTTTAAAAATTTTTTTTACTGAACTTTAACCGTCTAGCCTCCTGGTACCTCCAAAGTTTTCCATAAATCTTCAAGGTTACCAATTAACATTTAGCAGCCTTATTTACAGGAACTTTTACTACCCTGAGATGTATATAAACTAAGCTGGAAGAGTTGAGTTTATACATCTATATCCAAGTATGTATGTAAACTCCTCACCTATCTTTTGCTTCAGTTTTCATGTACGAACCATTGTTCTGCTCTTTCTAGACCAAAGATCATTCATCTTGTGAAGAAAAATAGTAATGGGGTAGTGTAATAATAATACATAATAATATTAATAATAATTATTATAAAAAATATAGTAATAGCAACTGGAACACTCTTTGCCTAAATAATAAGGCTGTTCTTGATTTGCCCTTAATCCTTTAAACAAAATCAAATAAGCTACTCCAGTCATTCATGACATGTTTTAAAATCTTAAACGTATTTTGGACTTTAGTATATTTTACAGTATTCTTACTGTTCTTTGAAATCCTCTTAAACCTTACCCTTAGACATATCTTCCTATTTTTGCAGTCATGATCTAAAGAATCCTCTCTTAATTCCTCAATTAATTACATTTGAATGGTTAGAATTATACTTTTGATAGTTTCCCAGCTCTTTCAACTCTTATACTTTTGAATTTCAGATCAGAAGAGCATGCTTCTCTTTTCTCTGCCTTTCTTAAGTTTTGGTTACATAACTAATTATTATGAATTTTTCATTTGTCAGAAGTAGGATGACTATGTCAACTCTACTGGTTGTCTTCATCTCCTTTTAGGATATGAAATGCTAACATGAGGCAGTCAAGACATCTTAGAGTGAAATAAAATTTCCAGGGTCCTTTCTCTTTGATTTTAACCAAATGCTCTCCAGTATAACGACAACAAGTGAGAGTGCCTTTTCTCTTAAATCTGACCTATAGTCATACTTTCACACTTAATGAATAAATAGATTTGAAAAGTCTCAACGGGTTTATTTTTAATAACAGTATAGACAGAGGTTCTAATGATAGCCTACTTTCTTATGAACTATGTCAATTCTATATACCTCCAAATGAATATAAGAGAATCATCAACTAACCTGATGAACTCCATTCTCATAGAAGACAACAGTAGATTTTCTTGATCTGCTAGAACTTAAACATTTTCTTTACTGCTTTTGTGATTTAAAATTGTTGGACATATACCTAGTGGTAACTGAATTTATTCTTTCTCAAATTTCTTTATTTAGTTTACACACTGATAAAATGAGATTTGGATTATGCTTCTACAGGTTCTTTAAGCTCTAAAACTGTAAAATTCCATCTTTATACTCTGGTTTTTATTATTTACTTATAACTTTTCAAGAAGCACAATTTCTCTCTCAAAAAACTAAAAATAGAACTACTGTATGACCCAGCAATTCCACTCCTGAGTATATATCTGAAAGAAACAAAAACACTAACTCAAAAAGATAGATGCATCCAATGTTCATAGCAGCATTATTTACAATTGCCAAGATATGGAAGCAACCTAAGTGTACATCAACAGATGAATGGATAAAGAAGATGTGGTGTGTGTGTGTGTACATATATATATACTCACACATATACACACACACACACACACACACATATATATATATATATATATATATATATATATATATATATACACAATGGAACACTACTCAGCCAATAAAAAAGAATGAAATTTTACCATCTGCAACAACATGGATGGACTTGGAGGGTATTATGCTAAGTGAAATAAGTCAGACAAAGAGAAATACTATATGATATTACTTATATGTAGAATCTAAAAAATACAACAAAATAGTGAATATAACAAAAAAGAAACAGACTCACAGATATATAGAACAAATTAGTGGTTACCAGTAATATATAATACTGTACATCAAGTATACTTCAATAAAAATAATAAATTAAAAAAAAAACCCATAGGAAAGCCAAGGTAAGAAATGCTATCTGACTCACTTAAAAAAAAAAAAAAAGGAGTATAAACATATTGATTGCCTCCAATTCTAAAATATACATTTTAACCTTAAAAAAATGTAAAATTTCTACTGTATAAGTATGGTAGAACAGAGATTGTTTTTCCTCTTTATATGGACATATTTTTCTACTTGCCACCTACCTGATAGTGCTTTTCACGTTAAGAAAGGAGGAAATTTCTAAAATCTACATCCTTGCTTGGAATCTTATATTTCCAGATTCCTTTTATATTAGTTTCTTCATTTTTTTTGTTCTAGAAGCTCATCAAACTTTCTAATGAGGTAGAGTTTAAAATGGTATCCTTTTCTACTTTTGCCTCAAAGACACTTGCTTTCACATAAAACACTTATGATTGAAAGACAAATAGAGCAAAATTTCTACAGTTTATCAGAATAGTAAACAACCTCATGCCTAAAACTTTCACTTTCAAGCAGAACTAGAGCCTTTTCTGGTTCTCTTTATGAGTTCCTGGGCTGGCTCTCTGGATGAAATGCAAGACCTTTTGATTTCTTGAATAAAACCATTCCTTTCTTACACCATCCAGAATTTTTGCCCTTTACTTTACTAACAAAGAACAAAGATTATATAATCCCTTTACCAAGCCACAAGGAATTAGAAATAATTACTCATCTTTCTCATTCTCCATGAGCAGTAAGCTCAAGTTGTGCTTTTTTTTACCCTTCCAGCTCAGCCAAACTAATTTCTGTGTATCATTTTACAAGTAAGCAAATAAGCAAATAAAAACCAAAACACTTTACATTAATATTCTATGGAGGGCATTTTAGTAAGTGTCACTGAGATTCAGTGCATTGAAGTTCTGTTTACAATCCCACCTTTTCTTATTGCTAAAGCAGTGCAGCTACCATTAGATCACACTAAGAAGTCATGGACTAATTAATATACTGTAAAACCAAGATGAATTTTTTTTTTAAAACCTATGCTTTCTGGAGGGTTTTTATCACAAATGGGTGTTGAACTTTGTTGAAAGCTTTTTCTGCATCTATTGAGATGATCATACGGTTTTCCTCCTTCAATTTGTTAATATGGTGTATCACATTGATTTATTTGCGTATATTGAAGAATCCTTGCATTCCTGGGATAAACTCCACTTGATCATCGTGTATGATCCTTTTAATGTGCTGTTGGATTCTGTTTGCTAGTATTTTGTTGAGCATTTTTGCATCCATGTTCATCAGTGATATTGGCCTGTAGTTTTCTTTCTTTGTGACATCTTCATCTGGTTTTGGTATCAGGGTGATGGTGGCCTCATAGAATGAGTTTGGGAGTGTTCCTCCCTCTGCTATATTTTGGAAGAGTTTGAGAAGGATAGGTGTTAAGCTCTTCTCTAAATGTTTGATAGAATTTGCTTGTGAAGCCATCTGGTCCTGGGCTTTTGTTTGTTGGAAGATTTTTAATCACAGTCTCAATTTCAGTGCTTGTGATTGGTCTGTTTATATTTTCTATTTCTTCCTGGTTCAGTCTTGGAAGGTCGTGCTTTTCTAAGATTTGTCCATTGCTTCCAGGTTGTCCATTTTATTGGCATAGAGTTACTTGTAGTAATCTCTCATGATCCTTTGTATTTCTGCAGGGTCAGTTGTTACTTCTCCTTTTTCATTTCTAACTCTATTGAGTCTTCTCCCTTTCTTTGTTGATAAGTCTAATGGTTTATCAATTTTGTTTATCTTCTCAAAGAACCAGCTTTTAGTTTTATTGATCTTTGCTATCATTTCCTTCATTTCTTTTTCATTTATTTCTGATCTGATCTTTATGATTTTTTCCTTCTGCTAACTTTGGGGGTTTTTTGGTTCTTCTTTCTCTAATTGCTTTAGGTGTAAGGTTAGGTTGTTTATTTGAGATGTTTCTTGTTTCTTGAGTTAGGATTGCATTGCTATAAACTTCCCTCTTAGAACTGCTTTTGTTGCATCCCATAGGTTTTGGGTTATCGTGTTTTCATTGTCATTTGTTTCTAGGTATTTTTTGATTTCCTCTTTGATTTCTTCAGTGATCTCTTGGTTATTAAGTAGTGTATTGTTTAGCCTCCATGTGTTTGTATTTTTTACAGATTTTTTCCCTGTACTTGATACCTAGTCTCATAGCATTGTGGTCAGAAAAGATACTTGATACGCTTTCAATTTTCTTAAATTTCCAAGGTTTGATTTGTGACCCAAGATATGATCTACCCTGGAGAATGTTCCATGAGCACTTGAGAAGAAAGTGTATTCTGTTTTATAGGATGGAATGTCCTATAAATATCAATTAAGTCCATCTTGTTTAATGTATCATTAAAAAAAATTTTTTTTAATGTATCATTTAAAGCTTGTGTTTCCTTATTTATTTTCATTTTGGATGATCTGCCCATTGGTGAAAGTGGAAAAAATAATAAATAAATAAATATTGTTACTCATTGGGGGGGAAAAACTGATAAATTTGACATTAAAATAAAAAAAAACCCACTTTCTCTGATTCATTTGCATATTATTATGTCTTTATACTTTCCTGTTTTAAAAAATAAAGTTTTTAGCTTGGAATAATTTTAGATTTCCATGGGAGTTTCAAAGACACACAGATCAATGGAATACAATAGAGAGCCCAGTAATGAACCCACACTTATATAGGCAATTAATCTATGACAAAGGAGGCAAGAACATAGAATGGTGAAAAGACAGCCTATTCAATAAATAATGTTGAGAAAACTGGACAGCTACATGCCGAAGAATCAAACTGGACTACTCTTTCATACCATGCACAAAAATAAATTCGAAATCGATTAAAGACTTAAATGTAAGACCTGAAATAATAAAATTTCTAGAAGAAAACATAAACAGTATGCTCTTTGACATCAGTCTTAGCAATATTTTTTTTCGGATATGTTTCCTCAGGCAAGGGAAACAAAAACAAAAATAAACAAATGGGATTTTATCAAACAAAAGCTTTTGGACAGTAAGGAAACTATCAGTAAAATGAAAAGGCCACCTACTGAATGGGAGAAGATATTTGCAAATGATGTATCTGATGAGTTAATATCCAAAATATACAAAGAACTCATACAACTCAACATAAAAAAAACAACCCAATTAAAAAATGGGCAGAAGACATGAATAGACATTACTGCAAAGAAGACATACAGATGGACAACAGACAAATGAAAAGATGCTCAAAATTACTAATTATCAGGGAAATGCAAATCAAAACCACCGTGAAATATCACCTCAACATGGCTATTAATAAAAGATGCCAAATAACAAGTGTTGGCAAGGATGTGCAGAAAAGGGAACACTCATGTAGTATTGGTGGGAATACAACTGGTGCAGCCACTATGAAAAACAGTATGGAGATTCCTCAGTAAATTGAAAATAGAACTACTATATGATCAAGCAATTACACTCCTGGGTATATATCTGTAGGAAACGAAAACACTATTTGAAGAGATACATGCACCCCTATGTTCATTGCAGGATTATTTACAATAGCCAAGATATGGAAAACCCAAGTGTCCATCAATAGATAACTGAATAAATAAGCTATATATATGATGGAATGTTACATAGCAATTAAAAAGAATGAAATCTTGTCATTTACAACAACATGGATGGACCTAGAGAGTATTGCGCTTAGTGAAATAAGTCAGACACTGAAAGACAAATACTGTATGATTTCACTTATATGTGGAATCTAAAAAACAAAACAAATGAACAAACATAGCAAAAGAGAAATGGAGTTATAGATACAGAGAACAAACAGGTGGTTGTCAAAGGATGGAGGTTGGGGGAAGAAATGGGTGAGGGAGATTAATACGTACAAACTTCCAGTTCCAAAATAAATGAGTCACATGTATGAAATATACAACGTGGGGAATCTAGTTAATAACTATGTATGGTGACATTGTAACTACACTTGTTGTGGTGCTCATTTCGAAATGTATAGCACTACCAAATCATTATGGTGTGTAAGAGGAACTAACAGTGTTGTATGTCTATCATACTTCAAAGTAAACAAAGAAACAAACTCTTAGATCAGATTTGTGGTTCCCAGAGGAGGGAGGTGTGTGTTGGGGGGAACTTGATGAAGGCAGTCAAAAGGTACAAACTTCCAGGTAAGACAAACAAGTACTAGGGATGTAATGTACAATATGATAAATATAATTAACACTGCTTCATACATAACACCATATGTTATACATGAAAGTTGTTAGAGTAAATCCTCAGAGTTCTCATCATAAGAAAAAATTTTTTCTATTTCTTTGAGAGGATGGATGTTCACCAAATTTTTGTGATAACTTCATGATGTATGTACGTCAAATCATTATGATGTACACCTTAAACTTATACAGTGCTGTATGTCAATTATATCTCAATAAAACTGGAAGAAAACAGCAGCAACAACAACAAAGCTATATTAATCAAGATAGTATGTTAATAGTATTAAGAAATTGATCTAATTTAACAGAATACAGTTCGGGGGAACATAAACAAACAAATAAAAGGTTTTTAAAAGTTAACATCTTTTGGTAGTATATATAAGTCCATGCCACTCTCTCACTTCAGCTCCGTTCTTTGTGACCACCTAGACAGGTGGGATAGGGAGGGTGGGAGGGAGATGCAAGAGGGAGGGGATATGGGGATATATGTATATGTATAGCTGATTCACTTTGTTATAAAGCAGAAACTAACACACCATTGTAAAGCAATTATACTCTGATAAAGATGTTAAAAAAATGTTAACATCTTACAATAGTATGGTACATTTGTCGAAACTACGAAAACAACATTGGTGCATAACTATTAACTGCATCCTAGACCATTTGGATTTCACCAGGTTTTACACTTACTGTTGTTGTTCCAGGATATTCCACACTGCATTTAGTCATCATGTCTTCTTAGTTTCCTTTGGCCTGTGATAGTTGCTCAGTCTTTCATGACTTTACTTGACCAGTTTTGGGGGGAAATGGTCAGGTATTTTGTACAATGTTCCTCAAATTGGACTTGTCTTTGTTTCCACCACCATAAGTACAATGCTATTAGTGTTTGGGAAGAAAACTACAGAGGTGAAGTTCGTTCCTTATCACAACATATGAGGGGTTACATGATATCTACATGACTATTCATTGGTGATGTTAGTCTTGATAATTTGATTAAGGTAGTATTCACCATATTTCTCCACTGTAAAGTATGGCTTTCCTCCTTTCCAAATCCTTCTTATTCCTTGGGTGTGAGTCACTAAGTTACACTCAAGCAGAGTGAAGTTCAAGCTCTACATCCCAGAGAGGGAAGTATTTACTTAAATTATTTGGAATTCTTCTGAAGAAAGATCTGTCCCTTTTCTTTCATTTACTTATTCATTGATCATCCATTTATATCAGTATGGTCTCATCTACGGTTATTTTATACTTTGGGTTATAATCTAGTATCACACTATTTGATTTGTTGATCAAATTGTTCCACTTTGGGCCATTGGAGGCTCTTTTAGGTTAGCTCCTCTGTCCCCTTGACATTCCATCATCCTTTTGATTTTTGAGTACTTTCTTTCTTTCTGGCTTCAGGCTCATCTTTTCTTTGTCCCATCCTTCGAATTAGGCATTTTTCTTAGGAGTCTTGGTTTATTTTACTGGAGAATGGTATTTAGAAACCAAGACCTATGTGCTGGGTGTGCTCATTGCTACTCTGTATCACTGCTTCCAGCCAGGACCTCTCAGCACAGGAAATATATATTATGTATACTAACCTATATGTGTATGTGTGTGTATATATATATATATATATGTACACATCCATCTCTGTGTGAACACACACACACACACACACACACACACACACACACACACACATAAAATGAATTATGTCCCCCTAAAATTCATATGTTGAAGCCCTAACCTCCAATGTGATGGTATTGGTATTTGGAGATGGGGGCCTCTGGGGAAGTAATTAGGTTTAGGTTATGAGAATGATGCTCTATGATGGGAGTAGTGCCATCATAAGAGGAGACACCAGAGATCTTGCTCACTCTCTCTCCACCATGTGAGGACACAGTGAAAAGGCAGCCATCTGCAAGCCAAGAAGAGAGCCCTCACCAGAACATGAACATGCTGGTACTCTGATTTCACACTTCCAGCTTCCAGAACTGTGAGAAAATAAATTATTTTTGTTTAAGCCACCCAGTCTTTGGTATTTGGTTATGGCAGCCTGAACAGACCAAGACAATACATAAACATGTATATATACTAATGTCTCCAACTCTAATCTAGTACTACAGTATTCATTCTAGCCTTATGCTTTTGTTTATGTTTAATTTTTCCCTCTATCTTTTTTCAAATTATAGATTGTAGGTATCTAGTATTAGTAGCTGTCAGGGGGCTGGAGATATATCTTACTGGAATAGACATTTACTCTAGATATGGATTTGTCTTCTGTGCCCACATTGCTTATACCAAAATTACCATCCATGGATCTACAGAATGGTTTATTTATCATCATGGTATTTTACACAGCATTGCCTCTGATAAAAGAACTTACTAAAGGGAGGAAAAATATTCATTGTATATCAGTCAAGGTCCAGTGAGGAGAGAGACATTATAGAATTATTTGAACAGGAAATGTTTAACATTAGGAATGATTAATTATAACATGGAATTGAAGTCATGAGTGATTGGCTAGCAAGAGGTACATGGAACTCTGGAGAATATAGAAAGAGTAGATAGAAAGAGCAGTTACCACCCCTAGGTGCTGAGCTAGACTCATGAAGATGAAGCCTTCACTCACAGAGGTTAGATTCATATTTTATTGGAGGGAGCACGGCCAACAGAACTTTCTGGAAATCTGACCTATGATCTTGCTAGAAATCCATCTTCTCGGACAAGGCTTGGCAAACTTTTCTGTAAAGGCCAAATGGTAAATATTGTAGGCTTTGTGGGACATACAGTCTCTGTCACAATTACTCAGTTCCGCAGTTGGAATGCAAAACTTCCCGGTACTGACTAGAGGAATGGCTGTAGCTAGGTTTCAGAAACTTTACAAAAACACCTGGTGGCTCGATTTGGCATGCAGGCCGTAGTCTTTCAATGCCTCCTCTAGAGTGTCTGGGAGTTCTGTTCAAAGGATGATGTCTCACCAGAGGAACTCTGCTACAAAACAGCCTAGAGGGGAGAGGGGAGTATTGGGGAAAGCTGCTGGCTGCTGAGTGCTGCTTGGAGCCTGATGCTCGAGAAGCCCACATTGCTAAGGGAGCTGGGTGCTGAGGAAGCTGTGCGTGATGCAGGAATCACTTATTTGTCCAGTGCTCCCCCCCCAAAAAAGGGCCTTTAGAATTCTATTATAAGTTTTATATTTACAGTATTTTCATTCCTATAATACATTTGTCTCTCATAGCTCATGTTTATTAATAAATTATTAAATATTCCTTCAAAAAAAAAAACTTACTTCACAGCAAGTTAAATAGTACAATATGCCCATGCTTATGGAATTCACTTGTCTTAGCATATCCCCCATTATCCTGAAGCAGCTATCCTGAAGAACAATGAAGTGGCCTTTAATGACTTGCAACAATGCCAGCTTGGAGGCAATACCTTGTGGGGCTGAAGAAAGGTCCTCCAGGATGCTCTAAATATGCTTTAAATCAGTATCCAGTATGTGGCGCTGTTTCTCCCATAGCCGTGATTCACAAGTCCAAGAAAGAAGATGGAAATGGAAGTAGCCCACTCACCACTGACCAGAGTGATCCGTTAGCAAGTTTTTTGCTTTCCTTCCCCATGAACTTAGGGTCTATTGGTCTAGAGGTCTTAGTTCCAAAGGGAGGAATGTTTCTACTAGGAGACACCACAGTGATTCCACTGAACTGGAAGATGACACTGCCACCCAACCACTTTGGGCTCCTCATGCCTCTGAATTATCAGACAAATAAAAGGGTTACTGTACAGGCTAGGGTAACTGATCATAACTACTGAGAGGGAAATGAGCTGCTATTACACAATGGAGATAAGGAGAAATATGTTTGGAATACAGGAGCTCCCTTAGGGTGCCCTGTGATTACAAGTCAATGGGAGGCTATAGAAATCCAATTCAGGCACGACCGTTAATAGTCCACCCCTTCAGGAGTGAAGTTTTGGGTCACCCCACCAGACAAAGAACCACGACTAGCTGAAGTGTTCGCTGACAGCAAAGGGAATATGGAATGGGTAGTGGAACAAAGTAGTTATAAATACCAGCTACAGCCATGTGGTCAGTTGCAGAAATAAGGACTGTAATAGTTGAGTATTTCTTCCTTATTTTGTTATAAATATGTTTGTATACGTATATTAACCAAATATTTTTGTTTTCTCTCCTATCTTATCCCTTTATCACCTAAGATGCGTTAATAATAATTAACTTTACATCACAACATTGAAATGAAAGGATATCAAGGAGAAGAGTGACCATCACCGAAGGACTTCACATCCTCTTCTGGGGAAAGGATGTTCTGAGTTGTATTTGGGATAGTTGTATCACATTATGTGGGAGTACTCCTTTTTTATTATCTCTATTTAGAGATTAAATACAGTTTAAGGAGATGCGTATGGGTGCCAAGTTGACAAGGGGTAGACTGTGATGGTCTTATTTATATGTCAACTTGGCTAGGCTACAGTTCATAAATCAAACACTAAACTAGGTGGTGTTGTGAAGGTATTTTACAGATGTGACTAAAATCCATAAAATCTTAGGTAATCTTGATGGGTGTGATTCAATTTCTTGAGAAGCCTTCAAAGCAGAGTTGAGGCTTCCCTGAAAAAGAAAAAAATCCTCACTGTGGACAGTAGCTTCAGCCCTTACCTGAGATTTCCAGCTTGCCCTTACTGATAGCCTGCCTTATGGACTTCAGACTTGCCTTAGCCAGTTCCTTGCAATACATCTCATAATACATACCTCCTACTGGTTCTGTTTCCCTGGTTGTCCTTGACCTATACAATCCTTCACCATACCACATGATATAATAAAGAAAGATTCTCTTTCCATCAAATAGCTAAGGGTTCAGATTCAAGGTTAAAGGATTAAAGCTTGCACACCCTATTTACCAAAAGAGAAAATGCCAAATAGCAAAAGCAACACAGAAATCAATCCTTTTCACCACTGGAGAAAGAGAAAAACAAATGAGTTGAGTTCAATATAAAATTTTTTTTCTGTAGATTATCAAAAATTAGCACCGTTTCATATGTAATAGCCAGTTCTTCTGAGACAGGCATCCACCTACAGCAAACCACCACAGGATAATCAAGATCATAACCATATCCGCAGACACTTTATGATCAAAAGGTATGCTCAGAAAGTCATTATTTCTTTTCATCTTACCTTCAAATAACCCCCTAGTTACCCGATCTACCCAGAGTTCCTGAATACACACTTCTACAAATAAAAGAATGCCTTGATTTTTAAACTTTTGCATTTATATGTGTTTGTCCTCTGCATATTCAATTGTCCTGAATCCAAAAATCAGTTTTTAAACTATATCCAGGCAGTTAGAAAAGCCACCCGAAGCTACTGTTAATTAAAAATAAAAAAACTTTTACGGCACCTAAAAACTTTACATCCTTTCAGAGAGAACTGTTGGGACTGCTGAAAACAAGAATAAATAAATTGACCTAATAATCACTAGCCTTAATCTTGCTGCCTCCACTCTTTTACAGGCATATAAAAGTCTTATATGCCATGGTGGGGGCTTCCCTGGTGGCACAGTGGTTAAGAATCCAACTGCCAATGCAGGGGACACGGGTTTGATCCGTGGTCCAGGAGGATCCCACATGCTGCGGAGCAACTAAACCAACACGCCACAGTTACTGAAGCCCGTGCGACTAGAGCCTGTGCTCCGCAAAGAGAAGCCACCGCAATGAGAAGCCCATGCACCGCAACGAAGAGTGGCCCCCGCTTGCAGCAACTAGGGAAAGCCCTCTTGCAGCAACGAAGACCCAGCACAGCCAAAAATAAATAAATTAAAAAAAAAAAAAAGGTAGCATGATGGTGTACTAAGGACACAAAGAAAATAAATCAGAATCAGTCTTTTATTTATTCTCTACCTGTGTTTCATTGTTTTCTTAGAACCTTTTTTCCAATTGATTGTGTAAAATTCAATGTATAAAATTTAAAAAAGGACATTTAATGTATCTTTAAAAAAAAAGTCATATGCCAATGTGACGCTTGTGGTAAAATGCTTTTGGCTTCCATTCATTTTGTCTTAGCTCTTACTCCCTCTTCCCTCTGCAAAATATCTTATGTGCAAATACTTCAACTGTACAGATGAAACACAGATTCCTTTCATAGAAAAATATTATGTATTTGTAGAGAGATTCACAGATTCCTTTCACAGAAAATATGTTCACAGATTCCTTTCATAGAAAAATATTATGTATTTGTAGAGAGAAAGAAGGACTCAAGAATGGACATATTTTATCAACTAGGTAATAATATCCAGAAACAGTCCTTTGTATTCTACCAAAGATTTGATATGATAATTAAATCTGCATTTGTAGGCTTCATACTAATCTCTATTTATTGGGGCTTGCAAAAAATGCTAAAAAATAAATGATATTTTTAAACCAACTGACACCTCTAGCACAACTGTTTTTCTCTCTCTCCTGGGAAACAATGTTCACTATCCAAGATGCCACCTCTGTTCCATATTGTGACAAGAACCCATATGTTTCAGATTGGAACAGGACAGGCAGTTACTGTCTAAAAAGAAATCAAATAGCTCTTATTCTAAATAAATCTGGGAATGAGGTTATCAAAGCAAGCTGCACTGAAACTTCCAATTCCCCAATCCCGCTAATATTGTTGGCTGTGAGAAAATTATTTTCACAAAGATTTGTGTAAGTATGTTAAAGCAAAAGGTGGAAAACCACCATGTTATTCATTTGTGTGCAGCTGATAAAGTGTAAATATTTATACAATTTGTTATCCAGCTCCTTGTATTTAACCAGTGGTAGGGGTAATATTCTTCAGATTTTTCTAATTTCTATAGATGATGCTCTCTATCCTCTACCCACATGTACATATAAACCAGAGCCTGGGAAAATGCTATGCAGCAAATAATCTAACACCCTGAAAAATCGATGACTTGCCAGTTCAGAAAATACTTATCCCACAAATTCATTATGTTCTAAGATGACAAATGTGATTTAAATTATCCAGAGCCAAGAACATGTAGATATCACACATGAAGAAACTAATTCTAAGGATATGCTATACAAGGGGCAAAGGTTTGTCTTTTCCTATTTGAGTGCTATCAATCTGCAAAGTAACAAAGCATGTGCAGACAATAGCTTGGCAGAACTCTAAGTAGCCTTATGTTTCAATCTATAGCTATTATTTGAAAACCTGTGTTTGTGCTAAAGGTAGAGAAGGGAGGACACTAGTATGGAATGTAAGAAGGAAGCTTTGCTCTTGAAGGCTATGTAAGGTCATGGTAAGGCACGGATAGAACAGGCACCAGACTGAGGGATGTGCTTCCATCCCCATAGTGCTTAAAATTAAGAAAAAGGAAAACTTGGTTTAATAAATTATATATTTATCACCAGTTTATCTTTTAAAAATGTTTGGTTATATAGTTTTTTAAAACAAAATTGTCATTCACCAGGAAATAGGTCTCATAAATAGAATTTGAATAGTATTTGCTCCTGCTTGTCATATCATTGTATCTGTTATAAATAAAGAATGGGATGCCATCTTGGAGAACTAAGTTTTAAAAAGCAATTCCCAAGTACAGGAAGGGGTAAGAAAAATCTTGAGGAGAAAGACAGAAAGGCTGATGCAGTCTGAAAGCAAGCAAAGCTTTGTACTATCTCTTTTGTTCTTAGCTATCTTTATTTTGAATATTGAAAAATACTAAAAATGGAAGACGATTTTTTAAAGTTTTACTGAGATAAATTTAAACATATACTATAAAATTCACCCATTTAAAGCAATTCTTAGTAAGTTTAGTAGGTGCACTTAGTAAGTGCAACCATCACCACAATCTAACTTTATAACAGTTCCAACACCCCAAAAAGAAACCTCATGCGTTTTGCAGTTCCTCCCCATTCCCACCACCCGCATTAGGCAATCACTAATTTACATTCTTTATTTATAGATTTGACTTTTCTGGACATTTCATATAAATGGAAAGACACAATTTGTGGTCTTTGTGATGACCTTCTTTCAGTTAGCATGTTGTCAAGGTTCAATCCTTGCTGTAGAATGTATTAATATTGTGTTCCTTTTTATTGCCAAATATTACATTGTATGGATATATGACATTTGTTTACCTATTCACCAGCTACTGGACATTTGGCTTGTTTTTACTTTTCGGCTATTCTGAATAATGATGCCATAAGCAGTCACACAGAAGTCTTTGTGTGGATGTATGTTACCTGGGAGTGGAATTGTTGGGTCATATGGTAATTTTAAGTGATGATTTTTATATTTATCAAAAAGGTGAAGGATTTAAAAAGATTAAAATGTGGGTCTAGAAGAAAGTACTGAAGAGGAAAGAGATTTTTATATTATAGCTCCAAAAAAAATTGAGAGAAGATATGAAGATCACAGTCTACTCCCTGAAAATTTCTCTATTATCAAAGCTATGTAATATTCAACTAATAGGACAATTTTTTCTCATTTTACTTTAGTTATGCTTTATGCTGCAATGTCTCTGAGCCCTATTTTATAGTTTTACTGATGATGTCTAATGTGTCTAAGGTAGACAGCAGTGATCCCCACCCACGTTAGTCAGACATGTTGTTAAAGAATTTTGAGAGAGATAAATGTTCTCTTTTTGCATGAGTAATTCTTTAGGCCAAAAGGTTATCTATGAGTTACAAAGAGCAAAGAAATGAAGAGAAGTTAGAAGGTAGGGTAAGATAATCAGAAGGGGAGTTGCTATGCCAAAAATAATTGTAAAATAATATTGCCAAATTGACCACCAAAGTGGCTCTAGCAATTTGCATTCCTACCAGCAGTGTATCAAAGGGCCTGTTTCCCCACAGCCTTGTTAACACTTGATATTATTAAACTTTTCAGTTTTGCCAATTTACTGATTTAAAATCAGTTTAAATTGATCTTAAAATTTTACTTTTGCTGTTTTTAATTTTCATTTTTCCAAAATCAGTTGTGAGAAGATTTTATATATGTACTGGCTATTTGAGGTTTACTTTTCTGAGAGTTGCCTATTTGGGGTAGTTTATCTTATCAGATAAATCAGAAATTCGAGGGAATTTCTACATTATAGATGTAATACTTCTTATTCATTATCTTTTGATGACTTCTTCCTATACTTCTTTTGAGGCTATTCCAAGCATCCTCCTACCAGATGCTATCCTTACTGTCACCATTTTTAGTAGATGATCTCCCTTCTTACTTTACAGAAGATTGGGATCTTTAAAAAAACCCATTCCACAAATATTTTATAAGCACCTACTATATGCTGAAGATACAATCTGCATAACATGTATAAGATATATCAACTGTAACACAGATTGTGATCTATGCACTCATGAAGCTTAAAGTTGGGTGTTGGTGTGCGGGACTTCAGAGTACTGAAACAGGGAGCAATGGGAGACATGCTTTTTACATAGGGTGATCAGGAAAACACCCTCTCAGGAGATGATATTTAAGCTCTCATCTAAATAGGTTCATAGAAGGAAGAACAGGGTTAAGAGTGCTGAAGGCAGCTACACATATGATGCAGCACGCACTAGAAACTGAAAGAAGACCAACGCCAATGGTTGGAACATAGGATGCAAGGAAGAAAGTGCAAAGTCAAGATAGTAGAGCATAAAGGGCCCTAAAGGCCATGGTAGGAAGTTTGAATTTTAAGTAAAATGGGTGTAGGGATGACTACGTGTTTAAGACACAGAGTGGTATGAGATGAGATAAGTAGAAGCCAGATCATGTAGAACACTCTAAGCCAGCCAAGGAGTCCAGATTTTATTCTTTGTGCACTGAGGGCTTTGAAGAGTTTAAGGCAAGAAAGTAGATTGATATTTTTGAATGATTTTTCCAGCTGCTGTGGAAAATGGATTGTAGGGGTGGTAAGAACAGAAATAAGTAAAGTGGACTACTTAGGAAACCTCTGCAGAAGTCCAGGCTTGGACTGTGGTGGGAGGAGTGCATATATTTTGGAGGTAGAATAGAAACAAAAGAATGTGCTTATAGATTGTTTGGAGGGGAGAAGGAAGGAAGGAGAGAAATCAAGAACATTTTTTGACTTGAGCAACTAATATTAATTCTTGAGATGGCGAAGTCTGGGATGGGGTGAATGTGGAGTGGGTGGTGGAAAAAGGCCACAAGATTTGTTTTAGCTTTGTGATCTGTGAGATGTCTATCTGTGAGACAGTCTAGTGGAAGTTGTGTGGACAAGATCTGTGGGTTTAATGCCTTGAGGAAAGGTTAGGCCTGTAGAGATAAATTTGGGAATTATTAGCATATGGATGATATTTAAAGTCAAGGGCCTACATAGGGAGAATGTGTAGAAAGAAGAAAGAAGGTATGGGTCCAGGTACAAGCAGAGAAAGAGAAGCCAGCACAAATAATTGAGAAATTGACAAGTGATTTGAATTGATCCCCCTACCTTTTCTAGGACTACACTCCATTAATTACGGAATTTCTGTAATCTCTTCCTTAACTAGCCACTTCCCCAAGATTATAAAGACGTTTAGGTCATTCCTATTCTTAAAATTATACTCCCTCAACCAAATTTCTTTCCAAAGTACCATTTCTGCCTTTTCTCCTTTGTTTCCATGACACTGCCCCAGGCTGCTTCTTTCTCAACTTTTCACATTGTCACTCTTCTTCTTTCAGATTCCCACATGTAGGCATTTTCTAAGGTTCTGTTTACATTTCTCTATAAACTTTTCCCCAGAAATTAGTATCTTTTCTCACAGGTGCAACATCAATGCAGATGACTCCCAAATTTAAATCTTTAAATTCAGTTTCTTTTAGGAAATTTAGATCCAAATTTCTACTTATATCCTCCCCCACTCCTGCCCTTCCTCCTCCCCCTCCTCCCCCAGGCAAAGATAGCTTTGCTGGAAACCTGTTTAATAATCATGAACTGTTAGAGATGGAAGAAACTCTTAGTAAAATCCAGTTTAACTCTCATTTACAAGGCAAGAAGATTGAGGCACACAGCAATATTTTTAAAGCCACACGGCTAATTATTAGAAAGACTAAAACCTGGAATTCTTGATTCTTATTCCAATGGTCTTTAAATCAACTTAATCTTCTTCATTACAAAATCAGTTCTTTTTTCTTAGTTTTTTATTATTCCAGTCACACAGGTCCATAATCTTTGGCCTGAGAGTAAAACCCTTTCATAATCTAATCTAATTTACTAATGTAATCTTTGGTTTCATTTTCCCTAACTCTTCTGGTCATACTAAAGCATACTTACTGCTGTGCCTCATTGTGTGATTTCCTTCCTTTACTCAGACTGTTTCCATGTCTTCTCCCATCAGAAACACACACACACACACACACACACACATACACACACACACACACACACACACACCTCTCTATATATCCCATAGCCTATCAAAATTCTACCCTATATTTTAGGACTTATCTTAAATATTACCTCTTAGAAAAACCTTTTTCTTAATTTCTTTGTATTTCTTTCATAGCTCTTCTATTCTTTATAGATGATAAATATTTGTATATTTGCCTTACTCTACTGTTAGGGGCTTCTTACATTTCCTACAGTACTTAGCAAGCCAGATTTTTAAAAATAATAGGTGTTTAATAAACTTTTTGTTGAATTGCTCATTATTATATGAAAATACAAAAATGGTCATATTTTTAGAAATCTGCAGATTTACAAAACTAATGTTAGTTTATAAGGGTCATCTTTGCATAGCTGACGAACAAACATCAAGCAAACTAAAAAACAAACCAGAGAACCTATGAGCAATCAGAATTGCTCGTGACTTTTTAAGTCTTTACCATCTTTCATGTGACAGTTACCTTCCAATGGTTTGGCTCAGCTGTGCTCTACTATTTGCTCATATTTGTCATTCAGGCCTCACATATTATTGATTCTCATTCTATAGCATTAATGCAGGAAAGCAGCAATGTGAGCTCCCTTGACTGTGATTCTTCCCACAGATAATAGAAAATAAGTTGCAATTAGATTTTGGTAATTGTATATAATTAACTCAAAATGAGCTGTTAATTATAAAAAATATGTTTTTCACTTCCTCATTATCTCATTTATTTTAGTTCCAAATTCTTAATGCCTCACTTGAGTGATTTAATATTTTAAATACACAGAGCATTTTTAATACTGAGATAATTTAAATTTCCAAATAAAGAAAATTCAGCTTAAAATTAAATTTTATCTAGGGAGTTCTACTGGCAAAATCAAAGAGCCTGCAAGGTAGAAAAAAGGTCATTTCCCATAACAATTCTTGATTACATTTTTTAAAGTCAGCAGACATTTTCATTTAAATAATTCTACAAAGCCTGCTCAAGGCTGTACACTATTCTCCCTGGACTCATCCCTACCTCTTTCTTAGGTTTGGCTATCATTTCCATAGCCAAATGAATCAAGAAGACAAATGAACTCATTGTCTCTACTTCTTTTAATCTCACATTAGATTAAATAATTTAAGGGCTGCTGAGTGACAATTCTTGGCTTCCCAATGACCGTCAGACTTCGGAAACAGTTGCCAGAGTTTCTTCAAACCCTTATACTACATATTAAAATTTTAAAAGATCTATGATCTTATCGAAGACATATTAGGGAAGACATTTTTTGGAAGCAGTGCATAGTCTTACCTTATTTTTGTCATAATTATTTGAATGTAGGACATGCATGCCCAGATGCACTAAAGTTTAAAGCATGTCCATCTCTTAGATTGGAGCACTAGTTTCTAAAGCATTTAGTACATCTACCTGACTAACAGTGATGAAAACTTTCATAAATTGCAAGTGTGAGTATGAATTGCTATAACCTTTTGGAAAAGAAAGTTAGCATGGATTATTATAATTGTAAATTATATAAAATAGCCTAACATAAAAATAGCCTTTGACCTAGCAATTTCATTTTTGGAAATTTATCCTAAAATAATAAAAGTACCAGAACACAAGAATGTAAGTACAGTCATGCTTATTACAGCATTCTGTGCAGTGGTGAAGAACTTGAAACAATATCAATGTCTGACAATAGAAGTGCTGAATAACTTACAGTGTATATTATTTCATGTTTCTATAGAAACCAGGAATGATTATCCATTTATAGGAAATAAGTTAGTATTTGTATTAACTTTGTATTGCCAGTATAACAAACTACCACAAATTTAGTGACTTAAACAACACAAATTTATCATCCTATAGTTCTGTAGGTCAGAAGTCTGACACAGATCTCACTGGGTGAACACTGAGGTGTCGGCGGGTGCTATGTTCCTTTCTGGAGGCTGTAGGGGAGGATCTGTTTTCCTTGCTCATTCAGGCTGTTGGCAGAATTCCGTTCCTTGCAGTCTGAGGACTGAGATTCCCACTTCCTTGCAGGCCAGCAGATGAGAACTGTTCCAAACTTCTAGAAGCTACTTATATCCCTTGGCTGGTCATACATCCTTCCTCCATCTTCAGAGCCAGCAAAGGCAGGTTGAGGCATTCTCTGCTTCATATCTCTCCTCCTCCTTTGTCTTACCTCTCTGACACAGCAAGGGAAGGTTCTTCATTTTTCAGAACTCATGTGATTAGACTGAGCCAATACAGATAACCCAGGATAATCTCCCTCTCTCAAGGTATGTTCCCTTGATCATAACTGCAAAGTCCCTTTAGCCACGTAAGGTAACATATTCAGAAGTTCCAGGGATTAGAACACTGATGTCTCGGAGGGACAATTATTCTGCTTACTACAGTTCTACATCTAAGAACCTGACAAATGACCATTAAAGCACCATTAAGTGGAATAAAAAAAGATTAACAAGCAATGTGTTCAGTTTGATCTCAAATGTATATAGATGTTTATATACATGTAAGCATAAAAAAAGTATAGAAAGATAAACATCAGGGTGCTAACACTAATTCCACCAAAACAGGATAGAGAACAGGATAGTGAATGAAAGATGACTGATCTTTTCTTAATGTGTCTTTGGATGTTTTATTTTTACAAGTGTTTTTCTTTTGAAATTTAGAAAAAGTTTAATTAAAAATAAGGTGAATTATAAGACAAGATGTATAATATAAACATACATCACATGTTCATAAAAAAATAAGACCTAGAAGTTACAACCTAAGATTACCTCTAGATGATATTATGGGTATGCTTTCTTTTGGTTTACCAGCATTTTACATATTTTTCCTACCATAAGCAAGTAAATATATGAAGATATAGGTAAACATGAGTAGCACTAAGAATAAGTAAGAAATTAAGTTAAAAACATATATAATTAAAAAAAAACATATATAATAAAAAGTTCTTACACATCAGCTAAAGACCCATACATAGAAAATGTGGATACAGTCAGGAAATAAAAATTCTACAAAGAAACCAAAAATTCTACAAAAAATTCTACAAAGAAACACAAAAATTTCTATGTATTAATAAATACATAGAAAAACATTCAGCTTAACTGAATACTGAATAATTGCAAATTACAATAAGATTCCATTTTGGTACCTATTAAACTTCCAAATATTGCTTAATTATACAAATCAACATTGGAGAGCCAATTTACATGGTTGATTGAAAACAAACCACTATTCTTTTATGACACCTCTCAAATAATTGTAAAAGGATAAAAAAAGACATAAAACAATGTGGTTTCCGGAAAATAAAGAGGAAAGAACAAACGAGATGTTGCAAAATTTAAAAAGCCTGGAAATAAGACATATAAGTTCAAACTCAATTAACCAACCTGAAAAATCAAAACTGAAATATTGGCTGGCTGAAATGGAGGAGGGTGTTAAGCTGAAACATGCCAGAGAACTCCTGACAGGCTCAGAGATTGAAGGGACCAAGTAGGGCTGCACATGCGAATGAAAGCATGGCTGGCTGGAAGTATGTATAGTAGTAAAAATCCAAGAAACCCTCCTCTATCTCCAGAGCCAGTCAACTATCTCTTTCCATCTTGTGAGATTGGAGGCTTATTTCCCTAGAGTGGTTGAATCAGACTGACTCTGGTCTTAGGGGTCTACAATACAGTTGAGGGCAGAAATACCACAGAGTTAAAAGAGGTATTAAGTAAAACCCTACATATGAGTGATGGGTCTCATTCCTCTTCCTCCACTGAGCTCCCCACATTAGCAGCCAAGCTTATATAATGCTCCCATTCTTTCTTCCCAACCAGACAGAAGGTTTATGCCTACGAAAATTGATCACCTAACAGAAAAGACCCACCAATACTAACAGGCAGGGGAGTCCCAGGGTCCCTACATAGTCACCCCACAGTGAAGTCTATCAGTTGACAAGCCCTGCTCATATATAATGAGAACTTTCAATAGCTTTTCACCATTTTGTTTGCAAATATAAACAGATCATCAGACATCTGTGGAAAAAGGAAACTTGAACTTGGTGAAAATAGACAACAACTGTAAATAAACAGAAACTTTAAAAACTGTTATTAATACCCTCAGAGATAATAAAAAATATTGCAATAAGCATGGTCTCTCATATTTTTTAATTTACAGAGTAAAATGTTCTTAGAAATTATAGCAGTAAAAAATTTAACAGAAGGGTTAAAAAAATAAAGTTCAGGAAGTCTTCTAGAAAGTAGGAAAAAAAGACAGATATGAAAGATAAGAGAAAAAATAAGAAAACAAGAGATTCCAAGAGATTCAACATCTGGCTAATAGCGTAATGAATGAAAAAAGGCCCAACTTATGCACATCAGCAATAATTTTTACAACAATGCAGAGAAAGATAAGATCCTTATAGTGTCCATGGAAAATGGGTCACATAAAAAAGATAACGAACTCCCTCCTGTGAGAGCACCGGAATCACAACTAACTGCTGAACAATCATCAACAGGAAAACACTGGAACTCACCAAAAAAGATATCCCACATCCAAAGACAAAGGAGAAGCCACAATGAGATGGTAGGAGGGGCACAATGACAATAAAAACAAATCCCATAACCACTGGGTGGGTGACTCACAAACTGGAGAACAATTATACCACAGAAGCCCATCCACTGGAGTGAAGGTTCTGAGCCCCACGTCAGGCTTCCCAACCTGGGGCTCCGGCAATGGAAGGGGGAATTCCTAGAGAATCAGACTTTGAAGGCTAGAGGGATTTGATTGCAGGACTTCAAAAGGACTGGGGAAACAGAGACTCCACTCTTGGAGGGCACACACAAAGAAGTGTGCCCATCAGGACCCAGGGAAAGGAGCAGTCATGCCATAGGAGACTGAACCAGACCTACCTGCTAGTGTTGGAGGGTCTCCTACAGAGGCTGGGGGTGGCTCTGGCTCACCGTGAGGACAAGGACACTGGCAGCAGAAGTTCTGGGAATTACTCCTTGGCATGAGCCCTCCTTGAGTCCACCATTAGCCCCACCAAAGAGCCCGAAGCCTGCAGTGCTGGGTCACCTTAGCCCAAACAACCAACAGGGAGGGAACTCAGCCCCACCCATCACCAGACAAGCGGATTAAAGTTTTACTGAGCTCTGCCCACCAGAGAAACAGTAAGCTCTACCCACCACCAGTCCCTCGCATCAGCAAGATTGCACAAGCCTCTTAGATAGCCTCATCCACCACAGGGCAGACAGCAGAAGCAAGAACTACAATCCTGCAACCTGTGGAACGAAAATCACATTCACAGGAAGATAGACAAGATGAAAAGACAGAGGGCTATGTACCAGATGAAAGAACAAGATAAAACCCCAGAAAAACAACTAAATGAAGTGGAGATAGGCAACCGTCTAGAAAATGAATTCAGAATAATGATAGTGAAGATGATCCAGGACCTCGGAAAAGGAATGGAGGAAAAGATCGAGAAGATATAAGAAATGTTTAACAAAGATCTAGAAGACTTAAAGAACAAACATCTAGAAGAATAAAAGAGCAAACAAACACAGATGAACAATACAATAACTGCAATGAAAAATACACTAGAAGGAATTAATAGCAGAATAACTGAGGCAGAAGAACGGATAAGTGACCTGGAAGACAGAATGGTGGAATTCACTGCTACAGAAGAGAGTACAGAAAAAAGAATGGAAAGAAATGAAGACAACTTAAGAGGCCTCTGGGACAACATTAAATGCACCAACATTCGCATTATAGAGGTCCCAAAAGGAGAAGAGAGAGAGAAAGGACCTGAGAAAATATTTGAAGAGGTTATAGTCGAAAACTTCCCTAACATGGGAAAGGAAATAGCCACCCAAGTCCAGAAAACACAGAGAGTCCCGTACAGGATAAACCCAAGGAGAAACACAGCAAGACACACAGTAATCAAACTGAAAAAAAATAAAGACAAAGAAAAATTATTAAAAGCAACAAGGGAAAAACGACAAATAACATAAAAGGGAACTCCCATAAGGTTAATAGCTGATTTTTCAGCAGAAACTCTACAAGCTAGAAGGGAGTGGCACAATATATTTAAAATGATGAAAGGGAATAACCTACAACCAAGATTACTCTACCCAGCAAGGACTCATTCAGATTCAATGGAGAAATCAAGAGCTATACAGACAAGCAAAAGCTAAAAGAATTCAGCACCACCAAACCAGCTTTATGACAAATGCTAAAGGAACTTCTCTAAGTGGGAAACACAAGAGAAGAAAAGGGCCTACAAAAACAAATGAAAAACAATTAAGATAATGGTAATAGGAACATACATATCAATAATTACCTTAAATGTGAATGGATTAAATGCTCCAACCTAAAGACACAGGCTGCCTGAATGGATACAAAAACAAGACCCACATATATGCTGTCTACAAGAGACCCACTTCAGACCTAGGGACACATACAGACTGAAAGTGAGGAGATGGAAAAAGATATTCCATGCAGATGGAAACCAAAAGAAAGCTGGAGTAGCAATACTCATATCAGATAAAATAGACTTTAAAATAATGTTACAAGAGACAAGGAAGGACACTATATAATGATCAAGGCATCAATCCAAGGAGAAGATATAACAATTATAAATACATATGCACCCAACATAGGAGCACCACAATACATAAGGCAAATGCTAACAGCTATAAAAGAGGAAATCGACAGTAGCACAATAACAGTGGGGGACTTTAACACTTCACTTACACCAATGGACAGATCATCCAGACAGAAAATTAATAATAAGGAAATACAAGCTTTAAATGACACAGTAGACCAGAGAGATTTAATTGATATTTATAGGACATTCCATCTGAAAACAGCAGATTACACTTTCTTCTCAAGTGCACACGGAACATTCTCCAGGATAGGTCACATCTTGGGTCACAAATCAAGCCTTGGTAAATTTAAGAAAACTGAAATCATATCAAGCATCCTTTTTGACCACAATACTATGAGATTAGAATAAATTACATGGAAAAAAACATGAAAAACACAAACATATGGAGGCAAAACAATAACCAAGATCACTGAAGTAATCAAAGAGGAAATCAAAAAATACCTAGAGACAAATGACAATGAAAACATGACGATCCAAAACCTATGGGATGCAGTAAAAGTAGTTCTAAGAGGGAAGTTTATAGCAATACAATCCTACCTCAAGAAACAAGAAAAATCTCAAATAAACAATCTAACCTTACACCTAAAGGAACTAGAGAAAGAAGAACAAACAAAACCCAAAGTTAGTAGAAAGAAAGAAATCATAAAGATCAGAGCAGAAATAAATGAAATAGAAACAAAGAAAATAATAGCAAAGATCAATAAAACTAAAAGCTGGTTCTTTGAGAAGATAAACAAAATTGATAGACCTTTAGCCAGACTCATCAAGAAAAAGAGGGAGAGGACTCAAATCAAAAAAATTAGAAATGAAAAAGGAGAAGTTGCAATGGACACCACAGAAATACAAAGCATCCTAAGAGACTACAAGCATCTCTATGCCAACAAAGTCGACAACCTGGAAGAAATGGACAAATTCTCAAGTAACGAAATTGAGACTGTGATTAAAAACCTCCCAACAAACGAAAGTCCAGGACCATATGGCTTCACAGGCGAATTCTACCAAACATTTAGAGAAGAGCTAACATCCATCCTTCTCAAACTCTTCCAAAAAATTGCAGAGGGATGAACACTCCCAAACTCATTCTACGAGGCCACCATCACCCTGATACCAAAACCAGACAAAGATACTACAAAAAAAGAAAACTACAGACCAATATCACTGATGAATACAGATGCAAAAAACCTCAGCAACATACTAGCAAACAGAATCCAACAACACATTAAAAGGATCATACACCATGATCAAGTGGGATTTATGCCAGGGATGCAAAGATTCTTCAATATACGCAAATCAATCAATATGATACACCATATTAACAAACTGAAGAAGAATAACCATATGATCATCTCAATAGATGCAGAAAAGGCTTTGGACACAATTCAACACTGATTTATGATAAAAATTCTCCAGAAAGTGGGCACAGACGGAAACTATCTCAACATAATAAAGGCCATATATGACAAACGCACAGCAAACATCATTCTCAATGGTTAAAACTGAAGGAATTTCCTCTAAGATCAGGAACAAGACAAAGATGTCCACTCTTGCCACTATTACTCAACATAGTTTTGGAAGTCCTGGCCATAGCTATCAGAGAAGAAAACAAATAAAAGGAATAGAAATTGGAAAACAAGAAGTAAAATTGTCACTGTTTGCAGATGACATGATACCATACATAGATAATCCTAAAGAGGCCACCAGAAAACTACTAGAGCTAATCAATGAGTTTGGTAAAGTTGCAAGATACAAAATCTCTTGCATTCCTGTACACTAACAATGAAAGATCAGAAAGAGAAATTAAGGAAACAATCCCATTCACCACTGCAACAAAAAGAATAAAATACCTAGGAATTAACCTAACTAAGAAGGTAAAAGACCTGTACTCAGAAAACTATAAGACACTGATGAAAGAAATCAAAGATAACACAAACAGATGGAGAGATATACCACGTTCTTGGACTGGAAGAATCAATATTGTGAAAATGACTATATTACCCAAAGCAATCTACAGATTCAATGCAATCCCTCTCAAATTACCAATGCCATTTTTTACAGAACTAGAACAAAAAATCTTAAAATTTGTATGGAGACATAAAAGACCCTGAATAGCCAAAGCAATTTTGAGGTAAAAAAAACAGAGCTGGAGGAATCAGACTCCCTAACTTCAGTAATCAAGACAATATGGTACTGGCACAAAAACAGGAATATAGATCAATGGAACAGGATAGAAAGCCCAGAGATAAAACCACACACCTACGGTCAGCTAATCTATGACAAAGGAGGCAAGGATATACAATGGAGAAAAGACAGTCTCTTCAATAAGTGGTGCTGGGAAAACTGGACAGTTACATGTAAAAGAATGAAATTAGAACACTTCCTAACACCATACACAAAAATAAACTGAAAATGGATTAAAGACCTAAGTGTAAGACTGGACACTATAAAACTCTTAGAGGGAAACATAGGAAGAACACTCTGACATAAATCACAGCAAGATCTTTCGTGACCCACCTCCTAGGGTAATGGAAATAAAAACAAAAATAAATGAATGGCACCTAATGAAACTTAAAAGCTTTTTCACAGCAAAGGAAACTATAAACAAGATGAAAAGACAACACTCAGAATGGGAGGAAATATCTGAAAATCAATCAATGGACAAGGGATTAATCTCCAAAATATATAAACAGCTCATGCAGTTCAACATTAAAAAACCAAAAAACTCAGTCAAAAAATGGGCAGGGGCTTCCCTGGTGGCGCAGTGGTTGAGAGTCCGCCTGCCAATGCAGGGGACACGGGTTCGTGCCCTGGTCCGGGAAGATCCCACATGCCGCAGAGCGGCTGGGCCCATGAGCCACGGCCACTGAGCCTGAGCGTCCGGAGCCTGTGCTCCACAATGGGAGAGAGCAAAACAGTGAGAGGCCCGCGTACCGCAAAAAAAAAAAAAAAAAAAAAAAAAGGGCAGAAGACCTAATAGACATTTCTCCAAAGAAGACATACAGATGGCTAAGAGGCACATGAAAAGATGCTCAACATCACTAATTATTAGAGAAATGCAAATCAGAACTACAATTAGGTATCACCTCACACCAGTTAGAATAGGCATCATCAGAAAATCTACAAACAACAAATGCTGGAGAGGGTGTGGAGAAAAGGGAACCCTCTTGCACTGTTGGTAGGAATGTAAATTGATACAGCGACTATGGAGAACAGTATGGAGGTTTCTTAAAATCCTAAAAATAGGATTACCATATGACTCACTACTGGGCATATACCCAGAGAAAATAAGAATTCAAGAAGACACATGCACCCCAGTGTACTTTGCAGCTCTACTTACAATAGCCAGGTCATGGCAGCAACCTAAATGCCCATCGACAGATGAATGGATAAAGAAGATGTGGTACATTTATACAATGAAATATTACTCATCCACAAAAAGGAACGAAATTGGGTTATTTGTAGAGATGTGGATGGACCTAGAGACTGTCATACAGGGTGAAGTAAGTCAGAAAGATAAAAACAAATATCAGATATTAATGCATATATGTGGAATCTAGAAAAATGGTACAGGTTTGCAAGGCAGAAATAGAGACACAGAGGTAGAGAATAAATGTTTGGACACCAAGGGGGGAAAGCCGGGGTGGTGGGGTAGTGGTGGTAGGATGAATTGGGAGATTGGGATCGACATATATATATTAAGAGGGGTAAAATAGATAACTAATAAGAACCTTCTGTATTAAAAAAATAAAATTAAGAAAAAAAGATAATCAAACTGCACCAAACTTCTTAATGCCAACACTAGAAATTAGAAGATAATGGAACACAACCTTCATTCTCTTCTGAGGAAACTTAATTACCAACCAAGAATTCTATATGCAGCTAAACTATACATTAAATGTGAAGATACATGTAAGGCACTTTCCAGGGGCATGAAGTCTCAAAAAATTTGTTGCCTCTGTACTCCTTGTCAGTAAGCTATTGAAGGACATGATTCAGGAAGATATGTATAAACCTAAAAGAGGACATCAAAAGAGGAGGATAGCGAGAAAATTAAAGAAAATTTCCAGGATGATGGATAAGGAAAATTTCAGGATGAAATCTCTAAATAGCAAGCTTAGAGAAAAATCAGACTAGAGCAGAATCATGGAGGGCTCCAAGAGGATATATTTTAAAAAATGAAGAGATATGACAGAATAACTGATATATCTGAATATATTCAGATAATTATACTTTTCTTGGGTGAGTTTGTAAATGGAAAGACACAAGAATTCTGGCCAGAAACTTTGGTGTTTTGTTTACTGCTATATTCCCCCAAAGTCTAGAAAGTGGCTAGCACATGGTGGGAAACTTTATAAATATTTGAGTGAATTAATAAATTAATGAGTGCATGGAAAATTAAACAAGGCTTTTCTAAACTCTGGAAAAACAACTTATTATATAAAAATTAAATTTAATAATTATATAGTAGATGGCTCAGCTGTGTAGAAATTATCTATAGTTTTATTGTAAACAAATTGTGATAGCTATATTGAGCTATATTGAGAAGACAGAAGAAAGGAAATAGCGTGTGTGTGAGTATGTATGTTAGAGAGAGAGAGGAAGGGGAAGAGAGAAGGAGCGAGAAGAAAGAAGGGAGAGAAAAATGAGAAAAGAGGGAGACAGAATGTAGATCATTATCTGTGAGAGCTAAGTCATCTTTCATAGTAGAAAGTCAGTACTTAATGCTACTTAAATCTGATGTTAACAAACATGGATACAAATAGTAGAATAAACAGATTAAAACACATCTAAAACAGTAAAAACTTTTATCTCTAAAGAGTGGAAATTTGGAGTAGGTAGGAGTTGTAGAGGAGGCCACTATTTTTGCATAAACCTTGTTGAACAACTGACTTTTTAAACTATGTACATGCTTGATTTTAATAGTAATAAAATTAAATTAAACTATAGCAAGTCACAAAAAGACAAATACTGGGAACCTACCTCAACATAATAAAGGCCATATATGACAAACACACAGCTAACATCATACTTAACAGTGAAAAGCTGAAGGCATTTCCTCTAAGATCAGGAAAAAGACAAGGATGTCCACTCTTATCACTTTTATTCAACATAGTTTTGGAAGTCCTAGCCACAGCAATCATAGAAGAAAAATAAATAAAATGAACCCAAACTGGCAAAGAAGAAACAAAATGATCACTGTTTGCAGATGACATCATACTATACATAGAAAATCCTGGGGTTTCCCTGGTGGCACAGTGGTTAAGAATCCTCCTGCCAATGCAGGGGACACAGGTTCAAGTCCTGGTCCAGGAAGATCCCACATGTTGTGGAGCAACTAAGCCCATGCGCCACAGCTACTGAGCCTGTGCTCTAGAGCCTGCGAGCCACAACTACTGAGGCTGTGTGCCACAACTACTGAAGCCCGTGCACCTAGAGCCTGTGCTTCAGAACAAGAGAAGCTACCACGATGAGAAGCCCTTGCACTGCAACAAAGAGTAGCCCTGCTTATTGCAACTAGAGAAAGCCTGCGTGCAGCAGCGAAGACCCAATGCAGCCAAAAGTAAAATAAATAAATTTATATGTAAAAAAAAGAAAATACTAAAGTCGTTACCAGAAAACTGCTAGAGCTCATCAATGAATTTGGTAAAGTTGCAGGATACAAAATTAATAAACAGAAATCTGTAGTATTTCTATACATTAACAGTGAAAGATCAGAAAGGGAAATTAATGAAACAATTCCATTTACCATTGCATCAAAAAGGATAAAATACCTAAAAATAAACCTACCTAAGGAAACAAAAGACCTGTATTCTGAAAACTATAAGACACTGATGTAAGAAATCAGAGATGACACAAACAGATGGAAAGATATACCATGTTCTTGGGTTGGAAAACTTAATATCATCACAATGACTATACTACCCAAGGTAATCTAAGATTCAATGCAATCCCTATCAAATTACTAATGGCATTTTTCACAGAACTAGAACAAAAAAATTTTACAATTTGTAGGAAATACAAAAGACTCTGAATAGGCAAAGCAACCTTGAGAAAGAAAAATGGAGATGCAGGAATCAGGCTCCCTGGATTCAGACTAAGCTACAGTAATCAAAACAGTATGGTACTGGCACAAAAACAGAAAAATAGATCAGGATAGAACAGGATAGAAAGCCCAGACATAAACCCATGCACCTATGGTCAGTTAATCTATGACAAAGGATGCAAGAATATACAATGGAGAAAAGACAGTCTCCTCAATAAATGGTGCTGGAGAAACTGGACAGCTACATGTAAGAGAATGAAATTAGAACATTCTCTAACATCATACACAAAAATAAACTCAAAATGGATCAAAGACCTAAATGTAAGGCTGGATACTATAAAACTCTTAGAGGAAAACAGGCAGAATATTCTCTTACATAAATCGCAGCAATATCTTTCTGGATATGTCTCCTAGAGTAATGGAAACAAAACAAAAGTAAACAAACAGGACCTAATTAAACTTAAAAGCCTTTGCATAGCAAAGAAAACCATAAACAAAATGAAAAGACAACCTAAAGAATGGGAGAAAATATTTGCAAACAAAGGACCAACAAGGGATTAATCTCCAAAATATACAAACAGCTCATAAAGCTCAATATCAAAAATACAAACAACCCAATCAAAAAATGGGCAGAAGACCTAAATAGACATTTCTTTAAAGAAGACATATAGATGGCCAAAATGCACATCAAAAGATGTTGAACATCACTAATTATTAGAGAAATGCAAATCAAAACTACAATCAGGTATCACCTCACACCGGTTAGAATGGGCATAATCAGAAAATCTATAAACAACAGATGCTGCAGAGGGTGTGGAGACAAGGGAACTCTCTTGCACTGTTGGTGGGAATGTAAACTGATACAGCCACTATGGAGAACAGTATGGAGGTTCCTTAAAAAACTAAAAATAGTATTACCATATGACCCAGCAATCCCAGTACTGGGCATATACCCTGAGAAAATCGTAATTCAAAAAGACACATGCACCGCAATGTTCACTGCAGCACTATTTACAATAACCAGGTCATGGAAACAACCTAAATGCCCACCAACAGATGAGTGGATAAAGAAGATGTGGTACATATATACAATGGAATATTACTCAGTCATAAAAAAGAACAAAATAATGCCATTTGCAGGAACATGGATGGACCTAGAGACTGTCAGACTGAGCGAAGTAAGTCAGACAGAGAAAGATAAATATCATAGGATATCCGCTTATATGTTGAATCTAAAAAAAAGGGTAAAAATGAACTTATCTACAAAAGAGAAATAGAGTGACAGATGTAGAAAACAAACTTATGGCTAGCAGTGGTTAGGGGTAGGGATAAATTGGGGGACTGGGACTGACATATACAGATTACTATATATAAAATAGATAACTAATAAGGACCTGCTGTATAGCACAGGGAACTCTACTCAATAGTCTGTAATGGCCTATATGGGAAAAGAACTTAAAACAGACTGGATATATATATATATATATATATATATATATATATATATATATATATATATATATGTATAACTGATTCACATTGCTGTACACCTGAAACTAACAAAACACTGTAAATCAACTATACTCCAATAAAAATTAAAAAAAAATATTAACAGAAAAAAAAAAGAAAGAAAAGATACATGTACTCCAATATTCATTGCAGCCCTATTTCCAATAGCCAAGACATGGAAGCAACCTAAATGCCCATCGACAGATGAATGGATAAAGAAAATGTGGGGTGTGTGTGTGTGTGTGTGTGTGTGTGTGTGTGTGTGTGTGTATACACACAGACACATACATATACATATATAATGGAATATTACTTAGCCATAAAAAAGAATAAAATTATTTTTATTTACAGCAATGTGAATGGACCTGGAAATTATCATTCTGAGTGAAGTAAGTCAGACAGAGAAATACAAATGTCCTATGATATCACTTATATGTGGAATCTAAAAAATGATACAAATGAACTTATTTACAAAACAGAAATAGGCTCACAGACATAGAAAACAAACTTATGATTACCAAAGAGGAAAGGTGATAGGGATGGATAAATTAGGAATTTGAGAGTAACATATACACAGTACTATATATAAAACAGATAAACAACAAGGACCTACTGTATAGCACAGGGACTATACTCAATATCTTGTAATAATCTACATGCGAAAAGAATTTGTAAAAGAATATATATATATATATATATATATATATATATATATATATATATATATATGAATCACTTTGCTGTGCACCTGAAACAAACATAACATTGTAAATCAACTATACTTCAATAAAAATAAATTATTTTTATTTATTAAAAAGACAAATACCGTATGATTCCAGTTATATGAGGTATCTAGAATAATCAAAGTGTAGAAACAAAATAAAATGGTGGTTGCTAGGGGATGGAGGTAAGAGAAAATGAAGAGTAGTTATTAATGGGCACAGAGTTTCAGTTTTGTAGGATAAAAGAGTTCTGGAGATTGGTTTCACAACACTGTAAATATGTTTACTATTATTGAATAGTATACTAAAAAATGGTTGAGATGGTAAATTTTATGTTATGTGTATTTTACCACAATTTAAAAAATTAATTATGGCAAAATTGTGCTAAAATAAGAATTCTTGGGTTCTGATAATGGCTGAGTAGCTCCTATAGGATCAAATCTACACATAACAACTATAAACTCTGGGAGGAAAAAAAATAACTTGAATGCACTGAAAAGTGGCCAAAAGGAAGGAGAAACTGTAAGAGGATTAGCACTTAAAAGAAAACAGTGGCACTGGAAGAGTTCCTGACTTTTTTTAATGGCTTTTAGCTGAAAGTAGGCTTAAAGAACCAGAGGATAGAGTCTAGGTTGACCAAAGTAGCTAAAAAGTGAAAAATCTTGGAGTGGAGAGAGAGAAACAGGAAAGTCTCAAATTCTATGCAACAACCCTGCCAGTTTGGGCTGACCCCTGAACTACACATGAACTACACATGAACAGGGCAGACTTAAGCAACCTAATTAAAGTTAAAATAACTCAATAGCGATTATCGCTGCCACTTACTCCAGGGAGATAGAGCTTGGAATCTGAGTTCAGTTAAATTAACTGCCCACTAGCACACAGAAAATTAACATTGTTCAGAGAAATACAGGCATACCTTGAAGACACTGTAGTTTTGGTTCCAGACCACCACAATGAAGTGAATATTGCAACAAAAGGAGTCACACAAATTGTTTGGTTTCCCAGTGCATATAAAAGTTATGTTTACACTATATTGTAGTCTATTAAATGTGCATAAGCATTATGTCTAAAAAAAAACCCCACCTTAATTAAAAAATACTTTATTGCTAAAAGATGCTAACCATCATCTGAGCTTTCAGCAAGTCATAATCTTTTTGCAAAGTAAAATCAAAGATCACTGATCACTATAACAAATATAATAATAATGATAGTAACAACAATAATAATATCAGAAATATTGTAAGGATTAGGAAAATGTAGCACAGAGATACAAAGTGAGCAAATGCTGTTGGAAAAATGGTGCCGATAGACTTGCTCGACACAAGGTTGCCACAAGCCTTCAATTTGTAAAAACCACAATTATTTGTGAAGCATGATAAAGTGAAGCATAATAAAATGAGATATACCTATATAACTGAATTCTAGAGTTACTCACAATGACCAGGAAACAATCCAAAATTACTAAACATACCAAGAAACAGAAGAATGTGACCAACACTCAATAGAAAAGTCAATTAGTGGAAACAAACCCCAAGATGAACCAGGTGTTAGAATTAGCAGACAAGGATTTTAAAGGAAAAAACACACCTGTAACGAATAAAATAGAAAATTTGAACAGAGAAATAGAAATTATAACAAAGATCCAAATGGAAATTCTAAAACCAAAAAAACCAACATCTGAAATTAAAAAAAATCATTGTATGGGCTTAATGGCAGATTAGAAATAACAGAAGAGAGTTGATGAATCTGAGGATAGATCAACAGAAATTATTCAATACGAAGAATAAAGAAAAATAGATTTTAAAAAATTAGCAAAGAGCCAGGGACCTCTGGGACAATAAACTAAAGCTCTAATATACATGTAAACAGAGTTCCAAAAGGAGAGGATAAAGAGAATAGGGAAAAAATATATTTGAAAAAACACTGGCCAAAAATTCTTTATATTTCATGAAAACAGCATTCTCAAACATTGATTTTGGGGTGTAAACTGATTTAACTTTTTATGAAAAGCAATTTGGCAATGTGAATCAAGAATCTTAAAAGGGGGGAGAGGGGGAAGATGGCGGAAGAGTAAGACGCGGAGATTACCTTCCTCCCCACAGATACATCAGAAACACATCTACACGTGGAACAACTCCTACAGAACACGTACTGAATGCTGGCAGAAGACCTCAGACCTCCCAAAAGGCAAGAAAGTCCCCACGTACCTGGGTAGGGCAAAAGAAAAAAGAATAAACAGAGACAAAAGGATAGGGACGGGACCTGCACCAGTGGGAGGGAGCTGTGAAGGAGGAAAGGTTTCCACACACTAGGAAGCCCTTTCGCGGGCGGAGACTGCGGGTGGCGGAGGGGGAAGCTTCGAAGGCACAGAGGAGAGCACAGCAACAGGGGTGAGGAGGGCAAAGCAGAGAGATTCCCGCACAGAGGATCGGTGCCGACCGGCACTCACCAGCCCGAGAAGCTTGTCGGCTCACCCGCTGGGGAGGGCGGGGCTGGGAGCTGAGGCTCAGGCTTCCATCCGCACGCAGGCAGAGGACTGGCGGCGTGAACACAGCCTGAAGGGGTTAGTGCACCACCGCTAGCTGGGAGGGAGTCCGGGGAAAAGTCTGGACCTGCTGAAGAGGCAAGAGACCTTTTCTTCTCCCTTTGTTTCCTGGTGCGCGAGGCGAGGGGATTAAGAGTGCTGCTTAAAGGAGCTCCAGAGACGGGCGCAAGGCGCGGCTAACAGCGCGGACCCCAGAGACAGGCATGAGATGCTAAGGCTGCTGCTGCCGCCACCAAGAAGCCTGTGTGTGAGCACAGGTCACTCTCCACAACTCCCTTCCGGGGAGCCTGTGCAGCCCGCCACTGCCAGGGTCCCGGGATCCAGGGACAAATTCCCCGAGAGAACGCACGGCGCGCCTCAGGCTGGTGCAACGTCACGCAGGCCTCTGCCCCCGCAGGCTCACCCCGCATCCGTACCCCTCCCTCCCCGCAGCCTGAGTGAGCCAGAGTCCCCCAAGCAGCTGCACCTTTAACCCCGTCCTGTCTGAGCGAAGAACAGACGGCCTCCGGCGACCTACATGCAGAGGCAGGGCCAAATCCAAAGCTGAGCCCTGGGAGCTATGCCAACAAAAAAGAGAAAGGGAAATCTCACCCAGCAGCCTCAGGAGCAGCGGATTAAATCTCCACAATCAACTTGATGTACCTGCATCTGTGGAATACCTGAATAGACAATGAATCATGCCAAATTGAGGAGGTGGATTCTGAGAGCAAGATTTATTATTTTTTCCCCTTTTTGTGAGTGTATGCTTCTGTGTGAGATTTTGTCTGTATAGCTTTGCTTTCACCATTTGTCCTAGGGTTCTATCCGTCCGTTTTGGTTTGTTTGTTTTTACTTTTAAAAAATTTTCTTCTTAATAATTATTTTTTATTTTAATAACTTTATTTTATCTTACTTTATTTTATTTTCTTTTATCCTCTTTCTTTCTTTCTCCTTTTTCTCCCTTTTATTCTGAGCAGTGTGGATGAAAGGCTCTTGGTGCTGCAGCTAGGAGTCAGTGCTCTGCCTCTGAGGTGGGAGAGCCAACTTCAGGACACTGGTCCACAAGACACCTCCCAGCTCCACATAATATCAAACGGCGAAAATCTCCCAGAGATTTCCATCTCAACACCAACACCCAGCTTCACTCAATGACCAGCAAACTACAGTGCTGGACACCACATGCCAAACAACTAGCAAGACAGGTACACAACCCCACCCATTAGCAGAGAGGCTGCCTAAAATCATAATAACTTCACAGACACCCCAAAACGCACTACCAGACATGGACCTGCCCACCAGAAAGACAAGATCCAGCCTCATCCACCAAAACATAGGCACTAGTCCCCTCACCAGGAAGCCTACTGAACCCACTGAACCAACCTTAGCCACTGCGGAAGACACCAAAAACAATGGGAACTATGAACCTGAAGCCGGCAAAAAGGAGACCCCAAACACAGTAAGATAAGCAAAATGAGAAGACAGAAAAACACACAGCAGATGAAGGAACAAGATAAAAACCCACCAGACCTAACAAATGAAGAGGAAATAGGCAGTCTACCTGAAAAAGAATTCAGAATAATGATAGTAAAGATGATCCAAAATCTTGGAAATAGAATAGAGAAAATGCAAGAAACATTTAACATGGACCTAGAAGAACTAAAGGTGAAACAAGCAACGACGAACAACACAATAAATGAAATTAGAAGGGATCAATAGCAGAATAACTGAGGCAGAAGAACGGATAAGTGACCTGGAAGATAAAATAGGGGAAATAACTACTGCAGAGCAGAATAAAGAAAAAAGAATGAAAAGAACTGAGGACAGTCTCAGAGACCTCTGGGACAACATTAAACACACCAACATTCAAATTATAGGGGTTCCACATGAAGAAGAGAAAAAGAAAGGGACTGAGAAAATATTTGGAGAGATTATAGAAAACTTCCCTAATATGGAAAAGAAAATAGTTAATCAAGTCCACGAAGCACAGAGAGTCCCATACAGGATAAATCCAAGGAGAAACACGCCAAGACACATATTAAGCAAACGGTACAAAGAAAACATATTAAAAGCAGCAAGGGAAAAACAACAAATAACACACAAGGGAATCCCTATAAGGTTAACAGCTGATCTTTCAGCAGAAACTCTGCAAGTCAGAAGGGACTGGCGGGACATATTTAAAGTGATGAAGGAGAAAAACCTACAACCAAGATTACTCTACCCAGCAAGTATCTCATTTAGATTTGATGGAGAAATTAAAACCTTTACAGACAAGCAAAAGCTGAGAGAGTTCAGCACCACCAAACCAGCTTTACAACAAATGCTAAAGGATCTTCTCTAGGCAAGAAACACAAGAGAAGGAAAAGACCTACAATAACAAACCCAAAACAATTAAGAAAATGGGAATAGGAACATACATATCGATAATTACCTTAAATGTAAATGGATTAAATGCTCTCACCAAAAGACACAGACTGGCTGAATGGATACAAAAACAAGACCCATATATATGCTGTCTACAAGAGACCCACTTCAGACCTAGAGACACATACAGACTGAAAGTGAGGGGATGGAAAAAGATATTCCATGTAAATGGAAACCAAAAGAAAGCTGGAGTAGCAATTCTCATATCAGACAAAATAGACTTTAAAATAAAGACTATTAGAAGAGACAAAGAAGGACACTACATAATGATCAAGGCATCGATCCAAGAAGAAGATATAACAATTGTAAATATTTATGCAACCAACATAGGAGCACCTTAATACATAAGGCAAATACTAACAGCCATAAAAGGGGAAATTGACAGTAACACATTCATAGTAGGGGACTTTAACACCCCATTTTCACCAATGGACAAATCATCCAAAATGAAAATAAATAAGGAAACACAAGCTTTAAATGATACATTAAACAAGATGGACTTAATTGATATTTATAGGACACTCCATCCAAAAACAACAGAATACACATTTTTCTCAAGTACTCATGGAACACTCTCAAGGATACATCGTATCTTGGGTCACAAATCAAGCCTTGGGAAATTTAAGAAAACTGAAACTGTATCAAGTATCTTCTCAGACCACAATGCTATGAGACTAGATATCAATTACAGGAAAAGATCTGTAAAAAATACAAACACATGGAGGCTAAACAATACACTACTTAACAATGAGACGAGCACTGAAGAAATCAAAGAGGAAATCAAAAGATACCTAGAAACAAATGACAATGGAGACACAATGACCCCAAACCTATGGGATGCAGCAAAAGCAGTTCTAAGAGGGAAGTTTATAGCAATACAATCCTACCTTAAGAAACAGGAAACACCTAGAATAAACAACCTAACCTTGCACCTAAAGCAATTAAGAGAAAGAAGAACAAAAAAACTACAAAGTTAGCAGAAGGAAAGAAATCATAAAGATCAGATCAGAAATAAATGAAAAAGCAATGAAGGAAATGATAGCAAAGATCAATAAAACTAAAAGCTGGTTCTTTGAGAAGATAAACAAAACTGATAAACCATTAGCCAGACTCACCAAGAAAAAAAGGGAGAAAAGTCAAATCAATAGAATTAGAAATGAAAAAGGAGAAGTAACAACTGACCCTGCAGAAATACCAAAGATCATGAGAGATTACTACAAGCAACTCTATGCCAATAAAATGGACAACCTGGAAGAAATGGACAAATTCTTAGAAATGCACAACCTGCCAAGACTGAATCAGGAAGAAATAGAAAATATGAACAGAGCAATCACAAGCACTGAAATTGAAACTGTGATTAAAAATCTTCCAACAAACAAAAGCCCAGGATCAGATGGCTTCAAGGCGAATTCTATGAAACACTTATAGAAGAGCTAAGACCTGTCCTTCTCAGACTCTTCCAAAACATAGCAGAGGGAGGAACACTCCCAAACTCATTCTACGAGGCCACCATCACCCGGACACCAAAACCAGACAAGGATGTCACAAAGAAAGAAAACTACAGGGCAAAATCACTGATGAACATAGATGCAAAAATACTCAACAAAATACTAGCAAACAGAATCCAACAGCACATTAAGAGGATCATACACCATGATCAAGTGGGGTTTATTCCAGGAATACAAAGATTCTTCAAAATACGCAAATCAATCAATGTGATACACCATATTAACAAATTGAAGGAGACAAACCATATGGTCATCTCAATAGATGCAGAGAAAGCTTTTGACAAAGTTCAACACCCATGTATGATAAAAACCCTCCAGAAAGTAGGCATAGAGGGAACTTCACTCAACATAATAAAGGCCATATATGACAAACCCACAGCCAACATCCTCCTCAATGGTGAAAAACTGAAAGCATTTCCACTAAGAACAGGAACAAGACAAGGTTGCCCACTCTCACCACTCTTATTCAACATAGTTTTGGAAGTTTTAGCCACAGCAATTGGAGAAGAAAAGGAAATAAAAGAATCCAAATCGGAAAAGAAGAAGTAAAGCTGTCACTGTTTGCAGATGACATGATCCTATACATAGAGAATCCTAAAGATGCTACCAGAAAACTACTAGAGCTAATCAATGAATTTGGTTAAGTGGCAGGATACAAAATCAATGCACAGAAATCTCTGGCATTCCTATATACTAATGATGAAAAATCTGAAAGTGAAATCAAGAAAACACTCCCATTTACCATTGCAACAAAAAGAATAAAATATCTAGGAATAAACCTACGTAAGGAGACAAAAGACTTGTATGCAAAAAATTATAAGACACTGATGAAAGAAATTAAAGATGATACAAATAGATGAAGAGATATACCATGTTCTTGGATGGAAGAATCCACAGTGTGAAAATGACTCTACTACCCAAAGCAATCTACAGATTCAATCCAATCCCTATCAAACTACCACTGGCATTTTTCACAGAACTAGAACAAAACATTTCACAATTTGTATGGAAACACAGAAGACCCCAAATAGCCAAAGCAAGCTTGAGAACGAAAAACGGAGCTGGAGGAATCAGGCTGCCTGACTTCTGACTATACTACAAAGCTACAGTAATCAAGACAGTATGGTATTGGCACAAAAACAGAAATATAAATCAATGGAACAGGATAGAAAGCCCAGAGATAAAGTCACGCACATATGGTCACCTTATCTTTGATAAAGGCGGCAGGAATGTACAGTGGAGAAAGGACAGCCTCTTCAATAAGTGGTGGTGGGAAAACTGGACAGGTACATGTAAAAGTATGAGATTAGAACACTCCCTAACACCTCACACAAAAATAAGTTCAAAATGGATTAAAGCCCTAAATGTAAGGCCAGAAACTATCAAACTCTTAGAGGAAAACATAGGCAGAACACTCTATGACATAAATCACAGCAAGATCCTTTTTGACCCATCTCCTAGAGAAATGGAAATAAAAACAAAAATAAACAAATGGAACCTAGTGAAACTTCAAAGCTTTTGCACAGCAAAGGAAACCATAAACAAGACAAAAAGACAACCCTCAGAATAGGAGAAAGTATTTGCAAATGAAGCAACCGACAAGGGATTAATCTTCAAAATTTACAAGCAGCTCATGCAGCTCAATAACAAAAAAACAAACAACCCAATCCAAAAATGGGCAGAAGACCTAAACAGACATTTCTCCAAAGAAGATACACAGATTGCCAACAAACACATGAAAGAATACTCAACATCATTAATCATTAAAGAAATGCAAATGAAAAGTACAATGAGATATCATCTCACACCGGTCAGAATGGTCATCATCAAAAAATCCATAGACAATAAATGCTGGAGAGGGTGTGGAGAAAAGGGAACACTCTTGTGCTGCTGTGGAAATGTGAATTGGTACAGCCACTATGGAGAACTGTATGGAGGTTCCTTAAAAAACTACAAATAGAACTACCATATGACCCAGCAATCCCACCACTGGGCATATACCCTGAGAAAACCATAATTCAAAAAGAGTCATGTATGAAAATGTTCATTGCAGCTCTATTTACAATAGCCAGGAGATGGAAGCATCCTATGTGTCCATTATTGGATGAATGGATAAAGATGATGTGGCACATATATAAAATGGAATATTACTCAGCCATAAAAAGAAACGAAAATGAGTTTATTGTGGTGAGGTCAATGGACTTAGTGTCTGTCATACAGAATGAAGTAAGTCAGAAAGATAAAGACAAATACCGTATGCTAACACATATATGTGGAATCTAAGAAAAAAAAATGTCATGAAGAACCTAAGGGAAAGACGGGAATAAAGCCACAGATGTACTATAGAATGGACTTGAGGATATGGGGAGGGGGAAGGGTAAGCTGTGACAAAGTGAGACAGTGGCATGGACATATATACGCTACCAAACTTAAAACAGATAGCTAGTGGGAAGCAGCCGCATGGCACAGGGAGATCAGCTCGGTGGTTTTTGACCACCTAGAGGGGTGGGATAGGCAGGGTGGGAGGGAGGGAGATGCAAGAGGGAAGAGATATGGGAACATATGTATATGTATAACTGATTCACTTTTTTATAAAGCAGAAACTAACACACCATTGTAAAGCAATTATACTCCAATAAAGATGTAAAAAAAAAAAAAAAGAATCTTAAAAGGATTTATACATACTTTAAGCTAGTAGTTCTGCATACATTAAAAATGTATGTACAGAAATGTTCCTCAAAGCATAATTTATTGTATAATAGTAAAACCTTATATTATCCAATAACAGGCTTATTGATAAATATTGAGTAATATTCGTCACATGATAGATATTGGTTAAATGAATTAATATCATGTTTTCATAAAAAAGGACATCAGAAACTGGGATACACAAAAAAAAGCAAAAAATAAAATTCTGTATAAGCATAATCCCTATTATGATATAGAAATTATTATTATGAAAGAGAGAGGGGAAAAGGCCTCATAGGATTGTCTCTGAATGGTAGGATTATGAATGATTTTTATTTTCTTCTTTACACTTTTCTATATTTTTCAAAAATTTATAATGTGAATATATTTATTCATATGATCAGAAAACTGGATTCACCAATATGAAGCTATAAATATATACCAACCATATCCTTAATATCTGTGTGCTACGTATTTTGCCTTCACCGACCACCCAAGTTTACCTTGGTCCAGAGCCACTCTCATTCATATCCAGCCTCAGCTCTCGGGGTGTAGTAATGTCTTTATTAGCAACCAGTTCTCTTGACTTAAATACAGCTTGAGTTCTTAACCTGTAAAAATAGATTTAGACATAGAAATAGAACAAACAATACTAAAATTTGTATGGAACCATAAAGGACCCTGAATAGCTAAATCTTGAGAAAGAAGACCAAAGTTGGAAGCATTACATCCTCTGATTTCCAACTATATTACAAAGCTATAGTCAAAACAGTACTGGCATACAATTCAACACTAAAACACCAAATAAACAGGTTAAAAAAATGGGCAGAGGATCTGAATAGACATTTGTTCAAAGAAGACATACAGATGGCCAACAGGGACATGAAAAGATGCTTAACGTCACTTATCATCAGGGAAATGAAAATCAAAACCATAATGAGATATCACCTCACACCTGTCAGAATGGCCATTATCAAGAAGACAGCAAATAACAAGTGTTGACAAGGATGTGAAGAAAAGGGAATCCTCGTGCACTGTTGGTAGGAATGTAAATTGGTGTAGCCGCTATGGAAAACAGTACGGAGATTCCTCAATAAATTAAAAATAGAACTATTATATGATGTAGCAATTCCACTCCTGGGTATTTATCTGAAGAAAACAAAAACGCTAATGATTCAACAGAAAAGATACATGCGTCCCTGTGTTCACTGCAGCATTATTTACAATAGCCAAGATACGGAAGCAACCTTAGTGTCCGTCAACAGATGAATGGATAAAGAAGATGTGGTATATGTATATAATGGAGTATTACACAGCCATACAAAAGGATAAAATCTTGCCATGTGCAACAACATGGATGGGCTTGGAGGGTATTATGCTAAGTGAAATAAGTCAGACAGAGAAAGATAAATACTGTATGATTTCACTTATATGTGGACTCTAAAAAACAAATGAACAAACATAATGAAACAGAAACAGAGTCATAAATATAGAGAACAAATAGGTGGTTGCCAGAGGGGAGAGGGGTCAGGGTAGGTGAGAAATAGGTGAGGGAGATTAAGAGGTACAGTACAAATTTCCAGTTGCAAAATAAATGAGACATGGCTATGAAATGTACAGTATGGGGAATATAGTCAATAATTATGTAATATCTTTCTGTGGTGACACATGACAACTAGACTTATTGTGGTGATCATTTTGAAATGTATAGATATATCAAGTCACTATCTTATGTACCAGGAACTAACATAGTATTGTAGGTCAATTATACTTCAAAAACAAACAAAGAAACAAACTCATAGGAAAAAAAGGTGAGGTTTGTGCTACCAGAGATGATAGGTAGGGAGAAGGGGAATTAGATAAAAGTAGATAAAAGGTACAAACTTCCAATTATAAGCTAAACAAGTACTAGGGATGTAATATACAACATAATAAATATAATTAACACTGCTGTATGTTATATATGAAAGTTGTTAAGAGAGTAAACCCTAATGGTTCTTATCACAAGGAAAAAACATTTTTTTCTATTTAATTTTGTATCTATATAAGATGATAGATATTCACTAAACTTATCTTGGTAGTCATTTCATGATGTATGTAAGTGAAATTATCATGCTGTACACCCTAAACTTATACAGTGCTATATGCCAATTATAGCTTAATAAAACTAGAAGAGGGGCTTCCCTGCTGGCGCAGTGGTTAAGAATCCACCTGCCAATGCAAGGGACATGGGTTCAATCCCTGGGCCGGGAAGATCCCACATGCCACGGAGCAAGTAAGCCCGTGTACCACAACTACTGAGCCTGCGCTCTAGAGCCCGCGAGCCACATCTACTGAGCCCATGTGCCACAACTACTGAAGCCCGCACGCCTAGAGCCTGTGCTCCGCAACAAGAGAAGCCACCGCAATGAGAAGCCTGCGTACCACAACAAAGAGTAGCCCCAGCTCACCGCAACTAGAGAAAGCCCGTGCACAGCAACAAAGACCCAATGCAGCCAAAGATAAATAAATAAATAAATAAATATATTAAAAAAAAAACTGGAAGTAAAAAGAGTAAATCAGAAATAAATAGAAGTGAGAAAAATACTAAATCAAAATACAAAATCAAATGAGTAGACACACCCACACATACAAACTGACATATAAACAGTCACAAAGACCAATAAAACAGAATAGAAAACCCGGAAATAAACCCTTGCATATGTGGTCAACTAATCTTTGATCAGGGCACCAAGAATACACAATTGGGAAAGGATAGTCTCTTCAATAAATGGTTTTGGGAACAATGGACAGCCCCGTGCAAAAGAATGAAATTAGACCAGTATCTTACGTGTTACACGTCACATAAGAATTAACTCAAAATGGGTTAAAGACTAGAATGTAAGACCTAAAACCATGAAACTCCTAGAAGAAAACATAGGTGGTAAGCTCACTGACATAGTCTTGGTGATGATCTTTTGGAGCTGACACAAAATATAAAGGCAACAAAAACCAAAAATAAATAAGTGGGACTACATCAAACTATAAAGCCTCTGCACAGCAAAGGAAACCACCAACAAAATGAAAAGGAGACCTACCAAATGGGAGAAAATATTTGCAAATCATATATCTGATAAAGGGGTAATATCCAAAATATATAAAGAACTTATATAATTCAATAGCAAAAACCCAAACAATCCAATTAAAAAATGAGCAGAGGATGTGAATAGACATTTTCTCAAAGAAGGCATACAGATGGCTAACAGATACATGAAAAGATGCTCAATATCACTAATCATCAGGGAAATGCAAATCAAAACTACAATGAGATGTCACCTCATACCTGTTAGAATGGCTATTATCAAAAAGACAAGAAACAACAATTGTTGGTCAGGATATGGAGAAATGGGAATCCCTATATATTCTTGGTGAGAATGTAAAGTGGTACAGTCATTATGGAAAACAGTATGGAAAATCCTCAAAATTTAAAAATAGAACTACCATATGATCTAGCAATTGGGTATTTATCTTAAGGAAATGAAATTTGTATCTTAAAGAGATGTCTGCATTTCCACGTTCATTGCTGCATTAATCACAATAGCCAAGATATGGAAACAACCTAAGTGTCTATTGACAGAAGAATGGATAAAGAAAATGTGAGATACACACACACACACACACACAAACATACACACAGTGGAATATTATTCAGCCAGAAAAAAGAAGGAAATCCTGCCATTTGCAACAGTATGCATGAACCTAGAGGACATTACGTTCAGTGAACATACCAACATACCAAAATATGTGAGACTAACAGTGCTGAGAGGGATATTTATGGCCCTAAATGCTTCCAGTAAAAAAGAAGAAAAGTATCAAATCAATAATCTAAGCTCCCACCTTAAGACAGAAAAAAAGAACAAGATAAATCCAAAGCAAGCAGAAATAAGGAAATACTAAGAAATGAATCAATTAAATAAATGAGACCCGTATTATCTTGATACCAAAACCAAAGCCAGTATAAAAAAAGAAAACTACAGACCAATATCCCTCATACACATTGATGTAAATATCCTTAACAAAATATTAGTAAATAGAAATTTGTAGTATATAAAAAGTATTATACACTATGACCAAGGAGATTTATTCCAGGGATACAATGCTAGGTCAATATTAAAAAGAACTGTCAATGCAACCCACCATATTGGCAATCTAAAAGAGAAAAATCAAACAATCACGTCAATTAACACATAAAAGGTATCTGACAAAATTCAACAGTCATTATGGAAACTTTATATCATCTACAATAAAAAAAAATCAAACTTCATCAAAATTGAAAACTTTTGCTTTGTGAAAGATCCTTTTTGAGACTGAAAAGACAGGCTACAGACCAGGAGAAAATACTTGCAATCCACCTATCTGACAAAGGACTTATATCCTTTGAATATATAAGGAACTCTCAAAACTCAACAGGAAAACAATTCAAACAATCCGGTTGGAATATGGCAAGAGATATTAAAGGGACAATTTACCCAAAAGGATGGAAGGAGGGCAAACTAGCAAATGAAAAGATATTCAATATCACTAGCCATTAGGAAAATGCAAACTAAGACGACAATGAAATATCACTACACACAGATTAGAACATGTCAAATAAAAACCTGTGACACTATCAAATGCCGGAAAGCAGGTGGAGAAATGATCTTTCATATGTTACTGGTAGAAAAGTATTTTAAACTTAATGTGGTATAAGTTAAGTATGATCTTATCATAAGATTTAGCAATCTTACTCCTAGTTTTCATTTGTAGAAACAAAAACCTTAGGCCACACTAAAACTTGTATTAGAATATATAGCAGCTCTATTTGTAGCAGAAAAAAACTGAAAACAACCAATTGTCCTTTAACAGATAAATGGTTAAACATATCATGGTATATCCATATCGTGGAATAGTACTCAGAAATCAAAAGGTACAATATATGCGACAACCTAGATGGATGTCAAGAACATTATGCTGAATGAGAAAAGCCAATATCAAAATTTCACATACTGTATAATTCCATTTATATAACATTTTCAAAATAACAAAATTATAGACATAGACAACAGATTAGGAGTCTCCAGGGGTTAGGGATGGGGGCACAGAGAGTGACTCTAACAGAAGAGTACAAAGGAAATCTTGGTGGTGCTGAAATAGTCCTGTAGTTTGTTTGTGGTGGTGGTTACACAAATCCACACATGTGATAAAATGACATAGAAATACACATACACACTGTACCAATGTTAATTTACTAGTTTTGATAATATATTACAGTTGTATAAAATGTAGTCATTGGGAGAAGCTGGTTTTTGCAACTTCTATCAATCTAATTATTTCAAAATAAAAAGTTTTTAAAAATCTCTATACATATGCATAAACGTTTACAATTTATATACACAAAACTTGTTCAAAATCTGTGTTTCATAGCTCTTTCATCTAAGCTGGGGTGATCAAGAGAACAATAAAGACTTTATTATCATTATGCAGCACTATTTGAACATACAATCCTGTTCAAATGAACATGATGCCTAGTCTAAAATTACCCATTCTCCCCTGCTAGACTGTGACCTCTTTAAAGACCGCACTTGAAATTTTTTTTACCTATCCCAAGTACCTAGAACCATTCCTCACATAATATAGGCATTCGATAAATGTTTGTTGAATGAAGTTCTCAGGAGAGACTACACATTAACTGGAGTATTAGAGATTGGGGTCATAAAATTGAAGCAACATTTCAGCCTTTGGTTACAATCTTGTTACAAGAGACTTCATTTTCACTTCCTTTAAAAGCCTCCAGGTTTCAACAATGAAGAATAAAACTGATCATGAAGAGAAAGAGGAAGACCACTTTTGCTTCCTAGAAGAGTCAGTGTTACACTGAGGGAAAAATGTCAAGATGGAACTTTCAAAGAAATTAAAATTTAAAAAATATTAGGCAAGATCTGAAAATGAAAGAAAATTAACTCCAAGAAGTAAAAGAAAATAACACTAGTATTAAGTGTGTCTGTATAGGATCTATGTGTCTAAGAATGCGTACAAAGGGGAAATGGTATGTTTGACCAAGGAGGAAATGGCAGGGAAAGACACGCACACACACACACACACACACACACACACACACACACAATTCCCTATGAAAACTTGAAACTTACTTTTTAAAAAAGACATAAATGCCATATTTTCTTGTGTTTAAAATACAATTGTGTCTGATTTATTACTATTTTTAAACTAAGATAACAAACTTTATGACTCTGCATGTAAAACTATGCTGAACACTACATGATATAAAACAGGACTTTAGCTTTTGAAACATTGTTCTCAGGGAAAAATTGTTAGAGGAAGAACAGTTTAAATGTGGGTAAGTGTATAAGAAACTGGTTATTGAACAGGCTATGCTTCATGACCAGAAAAGACTGAATTTAGAAGGTTCCCATCATTTGTTGCATGGAATGATGACAGCTAGCCATGCTTCGGTCTGATTTCACATCCTGAAATCTCATACTTTTACTTAATGGTAATATTCTCTACAATGACATCAAACAGCAAAGGATTTTGTGTAACGGTAATATTTAAAAATACTGTCTTTCGAATCCAGCAAAAATTATACTGGACTGCTGAGAAGTAGATATTCTAAGCTAACATTTTGGAAGACAAGGTAATCTTTCAAGTCTTCCCCAAAAGACAGTGCAATTTACTTGCAAGTCATAGCTGCTGTGCATCTTGAGCAAACCAAAGTCCCGAGGAACTTCTGTTCCTACACATCTGTTATAGTAACACAGCTGTCATTTTATACTGTGTTTTCCAAGCTATAGATACTGCTGAAAGAACAGGTAGGACTCACCAGTTATAGTCCAGTCGAGACTGATGAAGCTGCTCCTGCTTTAGGAGTAGTTTTGTCTCCTGCTGGGCCAGTAGATGCTGAAGGCGTTCCTTTTCAATTTCCAGCTCCATTTTCTGAAGCATGAGTTGCTGCCTTCTATCTTCTGAGAGCTGCTTTTTGACATCAGTTTCACTAGGCTGCAGTGCCCCTTGGCCACGCATCAGAGATGCCCAGGAAAGCCCACAATACCTGCATGATTCCAGATGTGTCTTGGAATATTCAGGGACCATGTTTGTCGGATGGCTCTCACGAACATGATCCGCATTTTCAGAAAGTCTGTGACCACAACACTGACTAGGTGGAGTAGCCTTACGGTGTTGGCATTCCTTCATGTTCAGGTCCTCTGGTGGAACTTCCTCTGTAGGGACTGCATCTACTAGTTTTTTCCCTGGGGATCCATAATTACATGTTCTGGTCTCTGATGGCACCTTGTCCACATCCTCTTTGGGATAATGAAGGGCTGCTTGTTTCAAAGAATTATTCCTAAATTCCACAAGGGATTCTGAAGCTGAGTCCTGATTTGCAGACTTAGGCCTTTGCTTGGTTTGAGTGTGGGTTTGTGGTTTGGCTACACTCAAGTAGGAACCATCCAGTTCCACAGATGAAGACCAGAGAGTGCTTTTCCTATCGGATACCTAAAAGGAATCGCAAGATCACTTGTCAAATAAGAGCACAACAGGAGTTCTTTTGACTTTTCAGAAATCAGTGATATATGTTTACCAAGACAAAGCTGTGTTTTTGTCTTCTTAATTAATAAATGATAGTAGTCACATAGCTAAACAGACATGTGCCATAAAGCTAATCTCATTTTCAAACAATCTACATTTCAGTAAATCCACAAGGATGAGAAAAAGAAAGTGTTGCTGCTCGCTGCTTAAGCAAGATTTCAGGAATTGCAAATAATGAGGGGTATATAGCATCAACTTTGAGAAGAAGAAAAACATTGAATGTTAATGCCTTAAAATGTTTAATTTTGAATACTAAGCCAAGAAATCCATTCAGCCACCTTAAATATCTTTCGATTGGCCATTACATAGCATGAGGTTTGATGTAGAACATTTCACCTTATACTGAACAGGATGTTAGTTACTGCTAGAAATTTGATGAGTTCTTATAAATATCTTTACAGCACACAGACAAGACCAAGCACTTTCCACAAAATATGATTCTAATCAAAAGCAGTTATTTAAATACAAAACATATTTAATTTCAGCTGTAAACGTAAGTTATTTTTCAATTAAGCTGTTCAAGTGATTATAGTCTGATAGAACTCAGGCAGAAAGGAAGAGTTGCAAACTACCTTTGACAGGCCAGTAGAGTGAGCTTTCCCAGCATTTTAGCCTCAACCCTGTTTCATCAAGGAGAGCAAAACTTAGTTTATATCAATGACTCTCAAACTTTAGGATGTATCAGTATCACCTGGAGGGCTTGTTAAATGTGAATTGCTTGGCTTATTCCCCAGAGTTTCCAATTCAGTAACTCTAGAGTAGAGTCAGAGAATCTGCATTTTTAACAAGTTCCAATCTGGAACCACACTTTGAGAACCACTGGTCTGTACCATGGGCCATTGGACTGCCCCTTTGTCCCTCTTTTAAGGACCACTTTGATTACATCGGGCCTACCCATGTAATCCTGGCTAATTTCCTCATCTCAAGATCCTTAACTTAATCACGTCTGTAAAGCCTCTTGTCATACAAAGTCGCTTGTGCCATATAAAATGACATTTACAGGTTCCAGAAATTAGGACATGGACATGTTTGGGAGGCTATTATTCAGTTTGCCCCAACTTCTTTTAAAGTAAGAACTAATTCATAAACAGTTGAGATGGTTATGTATTCCAGAGACATGTACTCTAGAATGAATGAATAATTGAGATCCCTAGCAGAGGGGGAAAAAAAAATCCCACCAATTTACTTTGCAATAGTTGAAAATGATGAACTGATTGGTAAAAAGTGTCACCTAACATATATATAGCAATACAATTTTTCCTCTCCTATGATAAAAGGGGGCTATTACAATGACTCTTTTAAGATTTTGAGTTTCTAAAGCAATGTTAAAGGAGTTCTGTTTAAATTAGAATGAGCCACATCTGGGGAGATGACTTGGGCCTCTTCAAAGAAGCCATGTAATTTTATATGCTGAGCAGATGACACTGAGCAGATGACAAGCTACATAAAAGGAACTAGTCCTAGGGCAAACTTTATGATAAACTACCTCATTAAAAAAATTAACCTTATTTTACACCTAAAGGAAAACTCTAGTCCACATTCATCTCCCCTATTCTGAACTTCTGTAGCACTTATTGTCAACAGAAATATTTAACATTTATCACCTGCTATTTTGTATGATAAACCATCTTTTTATAGATTATACTTTTAAAATGAGAAATAAATTTTAAAAGTCCAGAAACTTAAATCAACTATTTTATATCATCTTAGTTTCTAATCCATGTATCATTAATGTAACAGTAGATATAGCATGTATATATTATTTTATATTCTCATTTTTGTTCCTTAACATTATTTACATATGTGCATTTTTAGGTATTTATATAGCTTACACTTACTTTAATGGTGTTGAGTGTTACATTATTCACAAATGTCAGGTATTTGGAATATTTCTAAAATATTTTGTACTTAGCTTTTATGTTTTTGAGAGGCACTACAACTTAATGATTTCCATGCATGCTTTGCTCAAAGAGAATACTGCTTTGTCAATTACCTGCTGGGTGACTCTGCAACTTGGTAGACCGAGTTCTAAGATGGTCCTCAAGATTCCCATCCTTTTGGTGTCCCCACCCTGTATTATCTCCTCCCCTTAAGTGAGGGTAGAACTTGTGAATATGATCAGATCAATCCTGTGGTTATGTTACCTTATATGGCAAAAAGGACTTTCCAGATGTAACTGAGGCTCCAGCTGACTTTGAATTAATAAAAAGGGAGATTATCTCATGCGGGCCAGACCTAGTCAGGTAAGCCCTTTAACAGAGGGTCTGGTGCCCTCCCCAAGATCAGAGATTCTCCTGCTGGCCTTGAAGAAATAAGCTACTGTGTGGTGGGATGGTGGGAGGGCTTTTTTTTTTTTTTAAGATTTTATTGAAGTAGAGTTGATTTACATGTTGTGTTAATTTCTGCTGTACAGCAAAGCGACTCAGTTACACATATATATTGGGTTGACCAAAAAGTTCGTTCAGTTAGTGAATACATTGTTCAATAAAATTCTTGGTGAAAATGAGTCTTTTATTTTTACTTAAAACCGAACGAACTTTTTGGCCAACCCAATATATTCTTTTTCATATTCATCATGGTTTGTCACAGGATATTGAATATAGTTGCCTGTGCTATACAGTAGGACCTTGTTGTTTATCCATCCTATACATAATAGTTTGCATCTGCTAACCCCAGACCCAGATATAGAGAACAGTCTTGTGGTTGCCAAGGGGCGTGGGGGTGGGGGGAAGGAATGGGAGTTTGGGATTAGCAGAGGCAAACTATTATACATAGGGTGGGATGGCTTATGGAGGGGCTCATGTGGCAATGACCTCTGGAGCAGAAGGCAGTTTCCAGACAACAGTGAGCAAGAAAATGAGGCACCTACCATACATATGCAAGGAAATAAATCCTGCCAACAACCCACTGAATGTAGCCCAGCTGGCATCTTGAGTGCAGCCTTCTAAGACCCTGAGCATAGGACCCAACTAAGCTGTGCCAGACTCCTGAACCACAGACACCGTGAGATAGTAAATGTGTGTTGTTTTAAGCTAAGTTTGTAGTAATTTGTTACACAGCAATAAAAAACTAATATAACATTATTATCCAACTTGCCTGAGCCTCAGGTTCCTCATCAGAAAACCAGGGATTAAAAATAGCAGCTACATCAAAACTGAACGCGGTGGTGAGACAGAAGAGCAGTTATCAAGGGTGCTAATTTATAAGGGTACTAATTTACAAAAAGGAAACACAAACCTTATATTTACCCAACTTCTTTCAAGGAGAACATTGTGGTGTATGTGTGCGGGGGGAGTGGGGTGGGGTGAGATCACCAAGGGGCACATTCAGTTACAACAGATTATCTCTGAACTGTCTTCAAGGAAAATGAGTTCAGTTATCTATCTTCATTTTGCTACAGCGAGGTTTGTAGTTGGGCCAGAGTTGAATTGCTTGAGATAATAGAGAGGTTCTTCATCTTTCTCCTTCATATAAAGGATGTCAGTCTTAACACTAACATCTTGCACTGCCTCTTAAGGTTGCTGTGATGATTAGATGAGATAATTCATATAAAGTGCTTTGGATGGGGCTTAATTTGCCTTTGCGACACACGGAAGTCACAGTGGGCTTAAATGAAACTGATGCATTTTTCTTTCTGGGGCTGCTCCATGCTTTCTATATGATATTTACAAATATAACTTCTCTTAACTAAGGCTTAAACTAACAACAAATCCCAAACTGCTGTCTCTGGTATATGGGTTTGACATGAATTTTTCAGATATATAACACTAACTTAGAAACCATTAGATATTTTTTTAAATGGAGGCATAACTTATACATAATAAAATGCACATACCTTAAGTATACAGCTTGATGAATTTTTATACTTGCATTTACCCAAGTAATCATCACCCAGATCAAGTTATAGAACAATTCCATTACCCCAGAAAGTTCCTTTGTGTCCTTTCTAGCCAATATCACATCCTCACACTCCCAGGAGTAACCATTATTCTGATTCTTATGATCATAGATTAGTTTTGCCTATGTTGGACTTCATATAAATGGAATCATACAGTATGCTACCCTTTTGTACCTGATTTCTTAAGCTCAACATAATTTTTGAGTATCTTCTGTGTTGTTGTGCATATCAATAGTTCATTCTTTTTTACTGCTGCATAGTACTTCATTGTATGAATAAAGCAAAATTTGTTTATCCTTTTATTGGATTAGGTTGTTTCCAGTTTAGGGCTATTATATATGAAGCTGCTATGAATATTCTCATACAAGCCTTTTTTTTAGACATACACATTTGTTTCTCTTGGGCACAGGGTAGGCATATTTGACTTTATTAGAAACGCCAGTAAGCTTTCCAAAGTGGTTATTCTGTTTCACACCCCCATCCGCAAATTAAGAGAGTCCCAGTTGCTTCACATTCACAGCAACACTCCCTAGTGTGTTTCATTTTTAGACAATCTGGTGCCTGTATAGTTAAATAACACTGTGGTTTTGTTTTCCATTTCCCTGATATGTAATGATATTAATGAACATATGCTTGATGGTCATTTGGATATCTTCTTTTATGAAGTTCTTGTTCAAACTAATATATTTAAATAATTCAAAATAATTTTTAAAGGAGTGAAGATGAGAAATGAAAAATGAAGGTCAGGGAAGACAATGTCATGCAAATTGTTTCTGATGAGATAACTTGGCTCTAAATGGTCACCTTCATTGACCACTGAATGCAGAACATGCTCCCAGAACACCCTGTCACTTTGGCTGCTCTCAACTCAGAGTTTACCATATACTGTGCTAAATGTTTTACATATTCAACCTATTATTCTTAACAACAATTCTGTAAGGTAGTTATTATAATTAGCATTTTACAGATGAGAAAATGAAGTTCAAGGAATCAACACAACTTTCCCAAGGTCACATCAATATAGTATGTGAGACATGGGGCTATGCCTCACTCCAAATCCATAATCTTCCATTGCTTCCTGCTGTAGATCTTTTTAAAAAAATTCTTTAATATGAAATACATGAAACATAGAAAAGTACACAAAACAGTTATGAGCAAGGCAATGCCCAATGTAACTACCATCCAAGATACAGAAGACGACCCTTGTCTTCTGTACTCAGAAGACCCTGATGGCCCTGAGCAATCACCACTCTCTACCTCTCTTGCCAAAGGGAATGACTACCTTGACTTTAATGGGAATCACTTCTTTGCTTTAACACTTCTCTGCTTAAATATCCATCCTAGAGTTCAGTTTTACCTGCTTATTTTTAAAGTATAAATGAAATCATATGATATACATTCTTTTGTGTTTAACTTCTTTCACCCAAAGTTATATTTGTGAAGTTCATACATAGTGCTGCATGTGGCTGTATTTTCATAGCTTTATAGCAGGGGTCAGCAAATTTATTCTGTAAAGGGTCTGACAATAAACATTTTAAACTTTGCAGTCCATACAGACTTTGTCATAACTACTCAGTTATGCTTTTGTAGTGTGAAAGCAAGAGATAATACATAAATGAATAACTATTCTAGGAAAACCTTATTTGTAGACACACTGAAATTTAAATTTCATATAATTTTCCTATTTCATGAAATATTCTTTTTTTCCCAACCATCTAAAAAGCTAAAACCATTCTTAGCTCATGAGTTGTACAAAACGATACAGTTAGCTAGATTTAGCATCCCACAGTTTGCCAAGTGAACTTGATAATTACGTTGCGTGCTCTTCCATTTAAAGGAGTCTATGAATATCCTAAGATATGGTCAAAACTCAATAAGCAAACTGAACAATATGACTTGGGATGTGCTATCTATTTACATGTTTTCTGTGTGATGAAAATGAGTTGGACTGAGTGCTTAATTAGAAATAAACATAAAGCATGTAGAAGAATATACCTGGGCAAGTCACACACATTGTATAAATTAAAAAAAAAAAGTTTAGACAGAAAATGATCTATGGAAAACAACAGATAAAAATGTTAAGTTCAAAATGGTAGCATATTAGGATTTGTCTTATATAAAAGGTACCATAACCTTGGCTACATCTTTAGACTCTAGATGTGGCAGAAATGAAGCCATAAAATCTTTGACAGGGTATGCTGTGGGATTTACTGTGCAAAAGAAAGATGAGGAGAAAATGCAGGCAATACTTGGCTTATGACAGAGTAGAAGCATAATATCTCTTAATTTGGGTAGACACAGGCCAATGACTAGATAAAAAAACACCAATGAGAAAAGTATAAGGTTTTAAAAAAAGTGTGAGAGACTTATCTTGGACACAAAGAAGAATTTTCTGATACTGAAAGTTAGTAAATTTCTGAGTTGGAAGGTTTTCAGAATCTTTAAGATACTCTTTTAAAATATGACAGATATTTTTAAAAGACTTCATAGAAAATAAAGGATGTCTATTTTATAAACATTTATGATATGATCTTGTATGCATGCATGGAAGCACACACAGGTGTGTAGGTACATATATGAACATACACATTCCTATGGTAACCTAGGGCTTTCTGGTGTTCTCACATAATAAAAAATAACTGCAGTATTGCTTCGTGAAACACCATCAACAAGTAAACAGTGATGTTTTATAAATTTCTGCAAATCATTTTTGCAGGCCTGGCCAATCTCTGCTATGAGCCGTAAGGAGAGAGCCAAACTAAACTGCAGTAATTATTTCCTGCAACAGGTTGTTATTTATATAATTAGGAAGAGATTACTTACAATGCATTTATGAGTTGTTAACTACAGGATTAGTCAATAGCACCAACAGATCTTATTGGTATTCATTTCTCTAATGGTAAATAATAATTTACGATCCTGGCAAGCACCCTATTAAACAATCCTCATATTCCCATGGACAGCCTTATAAGAATAAAAATCTCAATTTTGTAACTTCAGAATTTCCCCCTATCCTCTTTATTTTATGATGGAGTCAGAAATTCAAGAGCTAGATAAATATTTCTAAACCTAAACTACTGTGTGTGGGGCAGGTCATTGTATTACCCAGAACATTTGGAGTTAATATAAAATAAGGCACAGAATGACAAGCTGCATTTTTAGTCAAGCTTACATGAACCAGTTGTCAAGCTGACAGAAGCTACGTAATGCAACAGCTGCACTGTATGGTTTGCCAAAGTCTCATCCCAAATAAATGTTCATTCTCCCCAGTGCAATTAACTCTCCTATACTGGCAGATTTTGCTAGATCATCAAGGTAGATTACCTTCTAGTGTTCTGAACTAAATACTTACAGGTGTTATATCATCAGTTATAACTTACAAACTTTGGCATTTAGCAAGACATCCAGGCAAATGAATCATCTAATTTATGAATTATTTATAAGAAATTCACAGCATGCTCCTGGCATCATCCATGGCCTTTTCCAGGTCACATGACACCAATTAGAGCTGAATTTTAAATTATTCAATAACCTGAACTCTCTTGTCATTTAACATATAGATATCAACGCAGCAAACAAGTTAAATCTAATGGGCCCTCGAGGTTTAAACTTCTCCACTGCACAATCGCTAAAGCTGTAGGCCATCAACGGAAGTAACAGAATGCAGCAGTCAAACACATTTGCAAGGCTCTAATAACTTTTTCTATTTCCCAGGGACTGTGGCACAATCCAGGATTATTGAATCTAAAAGGCACTGAAGCCAATAATTATGAGATTTAAAAAGTATAGGCACACAAGATTGTACAAAAGACAGAATATTAGCAACAGATACCAAATGCGGTACCAACTCTTAAGATACATACACTATAGGCCTGCCAAAATTTTTAACAGTAATTACCAGACTCAGAAAAGGCTAAACCTCATATTCTTTAATCATTACTACATTTCCTGAAAGCTGGAATGTGTTGATTTGCTATAAAAATGAATACAGAGCACAGAATAATTGACAGTATACTTAAGGTCAAAATACCTTGATTAGAATTCCAGTACAGCTACTTGGGAATTCTATTATTTTGGGCAAGTCATTTTACATCTCTTAGAGGCAATTTAGATGTTAGTAAAATGGTTGGGTTTGATAAGCTCTATAGTTTATGCTATCCTTAAGTGCTGAAAAACCCTGGGATTGGGTTGTTGTACCCCAAGGAAATGAGAGAAAAGAAAAGGATAGATGAGAAATTATACCAATCAGTAAATGTTCACCTATCAACTAACAGACATACTAAAAAATTACTGAATGCCCCTTGGTTCTATTTCCCCTAGCAAATTCTGTGTTTTAACATTACTGCCTTATATGACTCACATGCTCAAGAACTTAAATCAGCATCTTAATTTATCTATCTGGTCACTAAATCTGAGAGAGACACAAATGAAGATTGAGTAAGACAAAAATACAATTGTGAGGAGAGTCCTAAATATTTGATGGGATTTAAATATTTTGATGGGATGGGACAATCATTCACCATAGAAATACATAACAGTAGTACTGATTCAAATCACTTCCACGTATATGATCATAATTGCTAAAAGAAAAAAAAAAGGAGCTTTATACATGGTTTTCTAAATCTACAAGAGGAAACAGATACCCAAGGCTAGCTTTAATTATTTAATGAAGATCAGAAAGAAGCTAAAATAATTTTTATAGAGAAAACGAGACAAAGAAATTAGAAGTGGTGAGGACAATCTTCACAGGTACAAAATGAAAACAAGACATATTGAATAATAAAGCCAAGGGTACTTGGATTCACTTAGGGATGCAGCACAAGAAAATGGTCCAAAAGAGCTAACACCAGTTTTCCCCTGCCACTCCCGTGGCGTTACGTTTGGACAGAGTATCCTGGGGCTCACTGTCCTCTCATATATCCCTCTAGTAACAGCCAGGCTCAAGGATGGAAACAAAAACTGCATGTAGGCAAGATGTTTCAATGCAGTTTTTCTTCTTAAAGGAAGCACACAGGATTAGTTTGTGTCAAATGAAGGAAAGCTTTAACAAAGTATTCTTAATACACCTTCTAGAAAACATAAAGTTAACACTATTTGAATGTGACCAACTGTCCCTGAAGGGGAAATCAGAATGCATTTATGTTGTTGGTGAGGGGAAAAAGTATTTGTGTTATATTTTTGAGACTAGAAAATAAAAATAAACTCTCTTGAAAAAGAGCATTTACAAAATACCAAGAAATATAACCTATAGCCTATTGCAGGAAATAGGAGGAAGGTAAAACCAGGCTCTTTATTATATCAAGATGTCCCAAAGTGAATCACAGCCCTTTTACTAAAGATTAGTGTCTTCCATATTCATTTCTTCCCCATATAAATGGCTGCAGACCGGAAATGTTGAAGAAACCTAATGAGAAGCATTTCTGAATGAACAAAAAACTACCAAACCAAAGAGGTGGCCACCCTTAAAGGGCAAGCTCTCCCTGGGAGCTCAAGATGTTTTAGAATTCTTAGTCCTTTAATTATATAGTACCAAATCCCGACTTTTAAAAATTTAGAACATTTTTTACTAGCTATTTTAGTTTACTGTAAAAAACCAAGAGAAAAGATTTCATTTAGAAACTGATAAAAGATAAAATGAGTGATGCAATTTCCTAGTACTCAAATGCCCTAACTCCTTTTTCTATGCTTTGAAAGTCTACTCTTGTTTTAAGGCTGGCTTAGTACCACTGCCTCCCACTGTAGTTCCCTCACTTCCCAAGCACAGATAAGCTGTGCCTTCCCCAGGAGGCACCCAAGGACAACTCTGTTCAGCCCTTTATTGTCATATTTATTTCATCCTGCTCTATCACAGTTAGCTGTTTTCACATCTTTAACTTTCTTTGTGATGTGTAAGAATGTACATTTCTCCTTGTGGAAATTGTGAAACCTTTGAGGGCAGTGACCTCAAAAGATACCATCACTTTCATTCATTGCTGTATCTCAATAAGAGATAATAGGTGCTCAATAATTTTTTTTTGCATACAGTTTGGCCCCTCTCCAGTACACGTTGTACGGAACTTGAGGAGAGGGGCAATTTCATATTTCAATGACACTGGTCTTTAGAAATAAAAGATACTTAAAGTAATAAATATTTGTGGAATGAACCAGTAAGTAGGAAGCAGGAGCAGCAACAGCTAAATGACCTAATTTGTATCCTAAGGAATTTGATAACTTAGTTTTACTTATTATAAAATATACTGTACTTTTTGCAGGAGCCACTTACTTCTTCTATAAGTACTTTTTTCCAATAAGTCTTTAAAAGTTAATAAAAATTCTATAAATGCAGGAAAAATTCCAACTATATCTCTATATTACACAGGGTCAATAAACATAGGAATCTCAATGCCTTATTTGGTTTGGATCTATGAAACAGTAAATTACAAGAGCACTTTTTGCTTTTCAGATGAGAATCTAAACTTAAAGCACATCATTATATTACTTTCTAAAATGTTCGATGAAATGGTTTTAAAACAAGAAACTATGTTGAAAGACCACAAAATGTGTGCTATATCAACCTAGATTAGGGATAGGCAAACAGACTGGTTGTAAGACACACCTGAGAATTAAAGGCAACTAACTGCCTCAGGATTCCTACTTTGAGTTATTAAAAAAATATGTCATGACATAATTGACTTTCGTATCATAAACAAGGCTGACATATTTTGAGAGAGACAACATTAAGTTCAGAAGGAAGATTTATGAAAATTTTGGACAAGCAGGGCTTTCAAAAATGTAAAGTTAATTGTGTTTTCCCCCAATCCTTTTTCAGTTAAGGGTGTCCTCCAATTTGTAAAAGATACTCCCAAACAAATACAGTATAAAAAAATACTTAAAATAATACATTATTAAGCAATATACATAATAAACAATAATATGTAAATAAGCAAAACTTTTGCAGCTAAAAGTCAAATCTTGCGTATTTGTTTAACAATAGAAGGGAAGAGTATATATAAACGAAATACTATGGATAAACACATTTGGTATTATTATCCTCCTCCTGCTCTATAATTTTACCCAAAGGTATAGGCTGTCACCTTGGGGTGAGGAGGACGGGCATCTGGAAGTGTCCGTGAGATACTGTCCTAGCTGCCGGGAATACAAAGTTTGATGAGAATCCCAACATTCATGGCTCTCAAATTTTGGCTAAGGAGGAAAACATTTTATGTGATAAGAGTGTTATTGCAAAGAGTTGAGGACCATTAGTGATGCGACCTTTACCTTTAGTGGGGGGAGGGGAAGTTGGGGCATTTTCATAATAGAGGGGACATTTAGACTAAATTATGGAAGATTGGAGTTTATTAATGATAAAGGTATATGTGAAGGTGTATAGTGTATGTAGGGTAGGACATTTCAGGCAGTGGGGAGAATATGAGTAGAAAACCAGAGATTATGAAAATAAATATGTATGGTGAACTCTAAGTAGTCCAGGGCATGGTGGACAGGGTGAGGCAGAATGAATGAAGCCAAAATGTCAGAGAGGTGGCAGAGTACAAATGGTGTAACTGCCATGTTAAAGAAGTTTCACTTTAAATTGTTTATGCCTACCTAATACAGAAGATGGCCAATAAGCCATCTGTGGTGGGCAGTTGGAAGCAAACGAAATAACAAAAGGCGAGATAATCTACTCAGTACTTAAAGGAATCGAGACATGAAATATAAATGGGAGATAGTAAAAGACAAAAAAGGAAAGGAAGACCTATCATAGACCAAAACATTAACTAAACAAATTAGTATAATTAAAATTAAAGTGTTTAGATCTACATATTATATTGAGTGATCTTTATAGAGAGTAAGGGGACTCGGTAGAGAGTAGGTGCCTAGCCAAGGCACAAAAAGGAACTATAGCAGGAGGAAGTTACCAATAACCTTTCTACAATTTGTTGATTAAGTACCCTATAGAACTCCATCAGGATCCAGTACCTCCAAATTCTCAAAAGGGTTGGACAGAATACACTGTAGATTAGTTTGTTTTAATCCTCCCTTCATGAATAACTATGAGAACAAAATATATTATATATTTAAAAATCTGTTTGAAGGCATTGAAGTGTTACCAAGGTAGTGAGGACATGAAGGGGTCAAGATCCCAGATCAAAGGTAAACAGGAAGGAAAGAAAAAAAAAAAAAAGACAATTGCTCAGCAAGATAACCCCTCCCCCCCAAAAAAAGGTAAACAAGAAAAGTTAGCTTTACATTAGTTGCCACTCTTCTGTTCAAGACAGAAGGAAGTGCTGGCTGAGAAGCTGAGAAGAGCTTTAAGCAGTGTCACAGGGGTGGAAACAAAATTTAGACTTCAGAGCCTTCCAAGAAAGAGGTCCTGTCAAAACCCCCAGACTCTCAGTTGAGACCCCTAAAAAGCTAGTAATAAGAATGTAATAGAAAAGCCCATACTACAATTGGACTTCAAATCCACTCAGTCTAAAACTGGGTTAAGGTTATTTGAACCATGCTAACTGCCTGCAAGAAGCAGCAGCAAATTCTCTCTGGAGAAAGATAACATCAAACAGAAACTCATATTATATCTAATTTTTCCACAGACAATGTCTAACATTCAATAAAAAATAATGAAGCATGCAAAAAGATAAAAATAACAGACTTACAAGAGAAAAAAAAAGTCAATAGGAATAGAGCCACAAGAGGTTTACATATTGACATTATCAAACATGGACTTTACAATAATTGTGATTTATGTGATTAAGAAATTAAACGATATGATGAAGATATTGCAGAGAACTGGAAACTAGAAAAAATCAAATGAAAATTTTAGGACTGAAAATACAATGAAAAACTTATCAGCAGATGAGATATAACTGAGGAGACAATTAGTAAACTGGAATAAAAGTCCAAAGATAATATCTAGACTAACATGAAGAGATGGACATAAAAGGATGGAGAGATATAAAAGAATGTGTGAAACATGATGAAAAGAGCCTAAAATAAATGTAATTATAATACTAGAAGAAAGGAAAAAGACAGAATGAGGAGGAAGTAATATTTGAAGAGATAATGCAGAGAAGTTTTCAAAACTGTTATCAAGCCACAAATTTAAGAAGTAGCGTGGGGCTTCCCTGGTGGCGCAGTGGTTGAGAGTCCGCCTGCCGATGCAGGGGACACGGGTTCGTGCCCCGGTCCGGGAAGATCCCACATGCCGCAGAGCAGCTAGGCCCGTGAGCCATGGCCGCTGAGCCTGTGCGTCCGGAGCCTGTGCTCCGCAATGGGAGAGGCCAAAATAGTGAGAGGCCCGTGTACCGCAAAAAAAAAAAAAAAAAAAAAAAAAAAAAAGAAGTAGCGTGAATCCAAAGGAGGATAAATACAGAGAAAGCCAAAATCCACCACAGAGCACAGCATAGTAAAATTGGTAAAAATCAAGGACAAATAAAAAATTCTCAAAAGCCAACAGAAAAGCAGGCACTTCACAAACTTCAAGGAGACAATAATAAAACTTACAAATGACTTTTAAAGTTAAAATAATTCTATTACCTAACAAAAATATTCACTAAAAATGAAAGCAACAGATTTTTGCTTCCAGTCCTGAGTAGGTCAGAAATTAACCTCCAAACTGAAACAAGAAAAACTGATCTCAAGAAAAGAAGAAAAACCTATCTCAAGAGTAGGAAACAGGTAGCAGAGATTGTGTTGTCTGAGAGAAAAGAATAAAATTCAGTGAATTCAACAATAGTCTATGTTTTTTGCCTGAAGGGAACTTCTAAATTGCAGCACAGAGGAGGAACACAAATGGAGCCGAGCAATCTCACTGAGTTGAGGAATCAGAGATTAGAGTTGGGGGAAGCAGAAATGGCTAGTATATGAGGGACTAAGTATCCAAGGGAAGGGAGCATAAGGGTCTGCTTCAGTCTCTGGCTGAATACCAATCTGTGCATGTGCAGGATGAAAACTCATGAGGAACTCCAGGGAAAGAACAATTACGGGGAAGCTGCAAAAAGAACAATTCACAAAACTCAAGAGATGGGGAATTCATACCAGTCAGAGTGGAGAGGTCTCAATGAATACAGCAGCATTCAAGACAGATCACAAAAGGGCCACACCTTAGGTGTGTGGCAAAATTAACCCTGGAGTAAAGGCTAAACTAGAATTACTCTAAAACTGCTTAAATAAAGGCCTTGAATTGATCAAACTAATCTTAAAGTAAACTTACTGCTGTCCAGAACAAACCTCAACACTTTGTAGAGGAACAAAACCAAATTCAGCACTGAACAACAGAAAATTCATAATGTATGACATTCAATTACTAGACAAATGAAGAAACAAAAATGTGACCCATAACCAGAAGAAAATCAATCAATAGAGGTTGAAAAATAACAGAAATGATGGAATTATTTTAAAAAGACCTAAAATGAGCTACTACAAATATTTTCAAAGATATCATGGAAAACATGATAAGGAGAGAAATGTAAGAAATATGTTTTTAAACATGGAATTTCTGGGGAAGAGAAATATAACATGTTAAATGAAAATTTCACTTTATGAGATGAACAGTACATTAGATACCTGCAGAAGAAATGATCAGTGATCATGAAGATACAGAATGACAAATTATCCAAAATGAAGCAGAGAGAAAAAAAGATGAGTCAGTGAAAGAGAAAGGGGAGGGGAGGGGAGAAAGAAATAGAATATTGGTAACATTTATAAAATATGAAACAATCTAATGTTTTTATGTATGAATATTTGTGTTTCTATATATATACATGCATATATGTATACATACATGTGTACATACTCACACATACTAAAGTGCCAGAAGAAAACAATGGGGGTACAACAGAAAATATACTTGAAGGGATAAAAGCCTAAAATTTTTCAAATTTGTTAAAGAAGCTCAATAAAGCTTGTGTGGGAAAAATATAAGGAAAACCACATCAATTCACATCCTAATGAAATAACTGAAAACTAGTGATAAGAAAAAAAATCTCAGTAGTAACCACAGAAAAAGGAAACATTACATATAGAATATAAAGAACTATGGCAGACTTCTTACTAGAAATTATGCATGCCAAAAAACAAAGGCATGATATCTTTAAAGAGCTTACAGAACTATCAACCTAGAATTCTATATTCAATGAAAATATCCTTCAGAAATAAAGAAGAAATGATTTTTTTCCCTCAGAAAAACAAAAGCTACGATAATTCACTGACAGCAAATCTGCACTGCATTAAATGTCAAAGAAGTTTTTCACGCACAGGCAAATGACACCAGATAGAAACCTGGACCTGGTAAAAGAAAAATAAAATGTTACAAATAGTAAGTTAGTTACAAATGATCACCAAGCAGATAATATAAAAGGCTTTTCTTTGTCATTAATTGATCTCTTTAAAAGATTGTTTAATGCAGTAATAATAACAATGTATCGATATTTTAAATATATGTAGAAGCAAAATGTTTCACAACAATAGCACCAAGGACAAAAGCATATTGATATAAGGTTCATATATTCTATATAACACGGAATGATAGTATTTGAAAGTAGAATGTAGTAAGTTAAAGGTTAACATTATAAAACTTAGAACCACTAAAAAACAAAACATAGAAGCATAGCTAATACGTCAATAGGAAATCCCAAAACATAATCAATTAACCTAAAAGAAGAGAACAAAAAGAAAAAGTACAGATGGGACAGAGAGAAATTAAAAAGCCACATGGTAGATTGAAATACAAACATATCAATGATTACAACTAATGTAAATGAATTTAATGCCCCAAATCAAAGGACAAGATTCTCAGACTGCATAAAAAAGCAAGACTGAATTATATGCTATCTACAAGAAACTCACACAAAATATAAAGGTGAGGACAGATTAAAAGTAAATTGAATAGAAAAGAATGTACCATTCAAACATTAGTCAAAAAAAGTTGGAATGGTTGTTAATTTCAGACAAAGTAGACATCAAAACAATAAAACTGCCAGGGAAAATGCAGACATTTCATAATGATAAAGGGTTCAGTTCATCAAAGCATCAAAGTAATCCAACTGAGTATGCACCTAACAACAGAGTTTAAAAATATATGAAGGAAAAATGACAGAATGGAAATGAAAAATAGAATAAAAAACAATAAAAGTTAGAGATTTCAACACTCTTCTGTCAGTAAGCAATAGAGGAAGAAGAAAAATCAATAGGGTTATAGAACACAAATGAGACTATCAACCAATTCAATCTAATTAACATTCATTTTAAGTGCACATGAAAAAGCTACCAATATAAACTATATGCTGAGCCATAAAACAAGTGTCAGCAAACCAAAAAGAACTGACATTGAGACAAAGAAATTAAACAAGAAATCAATAACAGAAAGCTATCTGGAAAATCACCAATTATTTTAATATTCAGTAGCACACTTCTAAATATACTATGGGTCAAAGAACTCATAAGGGAAATTAGAAAATATTTTGAACTGAATGAAAATGAACACATAACACATCAAAATTTAGGGGGTGCAGTTAAAACAGTGTATAGAGGGAAATTTATAGCTCTAAACACCTATTTTAGAAAATAAGGAAGATCTCAAATCAATACCGTGTTTCCATATTAAGAAACCAGAAAAAGAAGAATACACTAAACCCCCATAGCAATCAGGACAGAACTAATAAAGATTAGGGCAGAAATGAATGAAGTATAACATGGACAAACAGTGAAACAATGAAAACAAATCCTTTGAAAAGGTAAAACTTTAGACAGATCAAGAGAGAAGACAAACTACAGTATCAGGAATCAAAGACAGACACCACTACACATCCTAGTCATTAAAAAGATAAAGAAATATGCATAACTTTATGCCAATAAATTTGACAACGTAGATAAACAAATTGCTTTAAGGACACAAATTACCAAGACAGATCAAGACATAATAGAACACTTATTAGCTCTAAATCATTTAAACAAATTGAATTTGTAATTAAAAACTTCTCATAAAGATAGCTTCAGGCTCAGATGGCTTCACTGATGAATTCTCTTAAAATTTAAGTAAAAAGTAATACCAGTCTACACAAATTCTTTCATGAGGTAGAGGAAAGAGGAACATTTTATGTGGCTGATTAAAAAAAAAAAAAAAAACCAAAGGCTTTACAAGAAAAGTATAAACCAAAATCCTTTATGAACATGAATGAAAACATTCTTAATAAAATATTACCAAACTAAATATAGCAATATGTAAAAAGAGTAATATAAAATGACCAAATGGGATTTATCACAGAAAAGGTAGATTAGCCTAACAATTGAAATCCACTATAGTGGATTGAATATAGTGGATTGAAATCCAATCAATCCACTATAGTGGATCAATATAGTGGATTGAAATCCAATCAATCCATTATATTGATAGAAAAAAAGATAATTATATGATCACATTGATATAAGCAAAAAAAGCATTTGAGAAAACTCAACAACCATCTAGCAAGTTATAAAAAGAAATTTCCTCAATTAGATAAAGGGTACTTACGCAAAAACCATAGCTACAATTAGACTTAATGATGAAAGAAATAATGTGTGCCATATGAGATTGGGAAAAACCCCAAAATGCCCACTCTCAGCACTTCTCTTTGCATCTCCTCTGTATCGTATTGGAGATCTTAGCCAGTGCAATAAGGAAAATGAATGAATAAGTGAATGAATGAATGAATGGCATAGAGTTCAGAAATTAGAAAATAAAACTGCCATTATGTATAGACAGCATGATCATATATGTAGAAAATCATAAGGAATTCAGAATATCAAAATTACTTATTAATTTTAGCAAGCTTGCAGGGTATAAGGACAATATATACAAATAAGGTATATTTCTATATTAGCAAATAGAAATTGAAACAAAAATAATATTTATAGTAACATCCCAGGCATGAAATCACTTAGAGATAAATTTAACAAAATATATACACTATTATACAGTGAAAATTAAAAAGTACTACTGAGAAAAATTGAAAAAGACCTGAATATATGGAGAGAGAGATTGTGTCCATGGATCAAAAGACTCAATATGGTTAAGATGTCAGCTTTCCCCAAATTGATTTATAGATTCAGTGAAATCCCAGTATATTCTTTTGTAGAAGTTGGCAAGCTTAATCTGAAATCTATATAGAAATTCAATGCAACTAGAATAGCAAAAACAATTTTGAAGACAAAGAATAAAGTTGAAGAATTTACACTGCCTAATTTCAGAATTTCTTATAAAGCTATGTAATAAAGACATTGAGGCACTGGTATTAGGATTAGAGAGATAACTGGAAAAGGGTAATGAGTCCAGAAATGGACTCACATACAGGTGATCAATCGCCTCTTGACAAAGGTACTGTATTAGCTTTCTAATGTTGTGCAACAAATTACCACAAAGTTAGAAGCTTAAAACAACATACATTTATTATCCCACAGCTTTTGTTAACTGGGGTCTCTGCTCAGAATCCTAAAAGGCGGCAATTAAAGTGTTGGCTATGGTCAAATATGAAGCTTGAAGTCGTCTTTCAAACTCACGTAGTTGTTGGCAGAATTCATATCCCTGAAGTTGTGGAATCCATGGAGGCTTGCTTCTTTAAGTCCAGCAGGAGAGCTCTTTACAGAGAGGGCCCTACTCTCTCTTTCAAGGGCTTCTGCTTGATTAAATCAGGTTACCTAGGTTCTCCTTTTTGATTAACTCAAAAGCAACAAATTTGGGACCTTAATTCCATCTGCAAAATTCCTCTACCTTTGTCACCTTCTGTTGGCTAGATGCAAGTTACAAGTTCCACTCCCATTCAAAAGGAAGGAATTGTACAAGGACATGACACATTAGTGGTCACCTTAGTGTGTGTCTGTCACAGGTAGGAAGGTAACTCAATGGGGGAAAAGATAGCGTATTCAACAAATGATCCTGGACAACTGCACAGCCATAAGGAAAAAATAAAACTTCAATCCTTATATCACTCCATATACAAAATTAACTCAAAAGGAGAATATAAAAAAAAGAATGTCCATATGTGTATAATTGAGTCACTTTGCTGTACAGCAGAGATTGGTACAATATTGTAAATCAACTATACTTCAATAAAAAATAAATTTAAAAAATAAAAGGAATTATAGACCTAAATATAAAAACAAAAACTAAAATTTTGAAGAAAACATGAGATAATCTATGCAACTATATAGTAGGCAAAATATGGTTTCCAGATTTAGCAAATAAAAATACAGGACTCCCAGTTTAATTTGAAATTTAGATAAACAACAAATAACTTTTAGCATACATATGTTACATTACATAGGACATACCAATATTTTAAAAAATCCACACATGGGTTATTGGTGGGCTCGGGTAGTTAAATCGGACACAGACTATTCCAGGTGATTTTGAAATCATGACTGAGTCATGAGCTGCAGACTAGTTTTGTACTAAAACCATGGTATAATGTGTGATATTTCAAGAATAGTTTGTCATTTTTACCCCAAAATTGTATTAAAATCTGAGAAAATTTTTTAATTACATGATTTTTACCTATAATAACTGAGTTACTGTAGTAATACTGTTTTAATCCTTTATTTTATTTTTTTTGGAGTACACGGGCCTCTCACTGTTGTGGCTTCTCCTGTTGCAGAGCACAGGCTCCGGACACACAGGCTCAGCGGCCATGGCTCACTGGCCCAGCCGCTCCGCGGCATGTGGGATCTTCCCAGACCAGGACACGATCCCGTGTCCCCTGCATCGGCAGGCGGACTCTCAACCACTGTGCCACCAGGGAAGCCCTAAGCCTTTTTTTAAATAAATTTATTTCATTTATTTATTTTTGGGTGCGTTGGGTTTTCATTGCTGCGTGGGGCTTTCTCTAGTTGTGGAGAGCAGGGGCTACTCTTCCTTGCAGTGTGTGTGCTCCTCATTGCGGTGGCTTCTCTTGTTGCGGAGCACAGGCCCTAGAGCACGTGAGCTTCAGGATTTGTGGCACGCGGGCTCAGTAGTTGTGGCTCGCAGGCTCTAGAGTGCAGGCTCAATAGTTGTGGCACACAGGCTTAGTTGCTCTGCGGCATGTGGGATCTTCCTGGACCAGGGATCGAACCTGTGTCCCCTGCACTGGCAGGCGGATTCTTAACCACTGCACCACCAGGGAAGTCACAATACTGTTTTAATTCTTAATCAATCCTGTTTCTAAATTGTGATTTTATATTATTAAATTAGGGAAGTAATATTTTACTTATTTATTTACAATTTTATTTTATATGTAGTGAAACAAGCTTCACTGGACTTTTTGGTCAAGAAAAGACATCCCTTTTTTTTTAAAAAAAATTGAAGTATAGTTGATTTACAATATTGTGTTAGTTTCAGGTATATAGCAAAGTATGGTCACATATGTATTCTTTTTCAGATTCTTTTCCATTATAAGTTATTACAAGATGATGAATGTAGTTCCCTGTGCGATACAAAAAATCCTTGTTGTTTGTTTTATATAGAGTGGAATGTATCTGTTAAACCTATACTCCTAATTTATCCCTCCCCCCGCCAAGACATCCCTTTTCTGAATACAGAAGTAGTTTCTTACTATAAACCAAATGATGATGATGGAAGTGATTCTAAAGAAATAAAGGCCAAGGGGTCATACTAGCTTTACTTCATGCTAGTTTTACTTAGAAGTGTGATCCCTCATATACTGAGTTCAGTTTTGTGGCCATAAATGACAGTAAAGTGCTAAAACCACAGTGTGTTACCCACCGATATATTCTGGCTAAAGAAGCAATGAAATTATCAAAACTTAAGAAGCATTTACATACATACATAAAGAAATAAGGGATTTTGAAATAAAGAGTACTGATCCAACAGAAGCAGTGTACAATATTCACATATAATCATTACTATTTTGTAGGCTTATAAAGTAGCAATTTGGTTTGCTAAGAACACAAAGACCGTGTACAATTGTTGAAACATTAGTTCAAGACTGTATCAAAGGTCTATGCGTGATGTTGGGTAAATTTGTAGAAAAGAGAGTAGCTCAAGTACTCTTTTCTCATGACACTATAGCTTGATGTGGCTACGCAGGAACTAGCTAGTAATTCAAAAACAACTCCATATAATAAAACTAGCAAAGTGTTTGTCATTGGAAGCTGAAGAATGCAAATATTCCACTAACATGGCAGTTTTTCTAGTACACATGCATTTTAAAAATCATAACGATATGAAGAAAGAATAGCATTTTTTGGCCTCATTGCCAACAAACATAACCAATTTTGAACAGTATAAAACTATGAAGGCTTACATTATCCATAAATGTCGTTTGACAGCACAGCAGCAATAGGAAAATATTCTGGACCATGAACCAAATTATAAATAAACATATTAATTCCTTCATCTAGAATGTTTTACTATTTAAAAAATCAGGTGAATTAAATAGTGTGCTTAGCAACATGTTAAAAATGTGGATTTTATAAAGGCAAATGCATAAAATTTGAGTTTATTCTATTTATTTCTAATACAGACGCCAACCACTAACAAATTACATGCTGAGGCATGATGGCTATAGAAGGGAAAAGTTTTGTTGGGAATTTGGAACAAATCTTAAGTGTTTCTGCAATGTAAGAAACTAATTTGGTCACAATTTTTATAAGATAGGAACTGGAGAGCCAACCTGCCTTATTTGACTGATATTGTTATTTTTTTTAACTGATTTTTAATACTTCTTTGCAAGGTTGAAATCCAACATTGTCTTCAATGGCAGATCAGATTGAAAAGCAAAAATGAATGGCAGTACTTTGGAAGAGCAGCGTCACTATGTATTTTTATGTCATATTCCATAATTTCAATAAAATTCATTTGTGATGATTTTTTTTTTTTTGGCCCCACTGTGTGCCATGTGGGATCTTAGTTCCCTGACCAGGGATCGAACCTAGGCCCCAGCAGTGAAAGCGCAGAGTCCTAACCCCTGGACCACCAGGGAATTCCCTATTTATGATGATCTTGATACTGAACATCTGTGAAAAATTATCATTGAACTCCTCTCAAATTAGATGTTTCAAATTTTATTTTCCATCAAAATAAGATCCATGCATAGAAAATCCATTTCTTTCATTGAAAGAATTTTAAATTTAACTATAATTTTAAAGAATTGTTGAAACTGGTTAGTGATAAAGGGCTAGAGACAAATTTTGAAAACACACCACCGCTTCCTTCATTTTGGACAAAAAGTTAAAAGTTTAGAATGAATAATCAAAGCCTATTGAAACTGCTTTAAAATCTTTTCCATTCCTAGCAATATACTATTGTGATATTTCTCTATGTGAGTGTTAATAAAACAAAACAGAAAGAGTTTAAATATATATGTTATCACCTGTGAGTATCATATCACCTCTCCAAACAAGACTGCACAGGTTATAAATGAAGGAGCAAGCTTGTGTATCACATTAAAAACTTTCAATGTTAACATACATAGTACTACTGATATAGCTGGCGCTCATTCAAAGTGTGTACAGGCACTTATTCTGGGGGAATTGTGATTTCACACATACTTTTTTTTTTTTTTTTTAGTTATGATTGCAAACAAGAAAAAGTTATGTAATAGTCATTCTCTGTATTAATCACCTGTATGCATACTTTCAATGAAGCTTTTTATCATTTTTTCCTATGTTGTGTCTGTTCAGATTATGTTTATTAAAATATAATCTGCCTATTGAAACTTTTAATAAAAATGTTGTCACATTTCATTTTATAGTATTTAATTTTTAATAAATTTTTAAAAAGTTTTAGTCCATGGAGATGGACAAAAATAATCAAACCTGGTTCTTCACCACAGATAATTTAGGAAGCCCTGACCCAAATCATCTAGAACACAGTGAGTCTATTAGAACACTACTTTGAAAAGATGGATTTGTTCCAACATGATTTATATATTAGGGAATAATCTGAAAATAATGCAAACTTCATGTTTGCTCCTGAACAGTTCTTTTTATGAAACACACTATGTGAACACAGAAAACTGCACCCAGCTGAACTGGTCCATGTAGGAATTTACACAATGCACACACCCACACACCTGAAACAACCATCAGTTATCTCAGTTCCTCAGGAATGTAACACTACAAGGTTGTGCTTTGCTATCCTTTTACATTGTGAACTTTTCAATATAAGAAAACAATCTCCTAAATGTCTAAGCATCCTGGTTCAGAAACATCAAGCAGTACATGCAAAAGCCAAGTTTCAAGTATTGAGGAGAAGCTTGATATAATAAAGTATTTGGAAAGAAACATGGGAATGTGCCATTCCCTGAGCAACGAGCATAAAGGAATCCACATTGAGGACCATCAGAGACAATCTGCAAAAAAGTCTATGGCTGATATAACTTCAAGTGCTACAAAGTCATTAAGAACACGGCCTAAAGAAAAAAAACAATGGAAAGACTGGTGAACATTTAGATTGAAGGCCAAACAGCAAAATAACCAAGAACAACCTTTTTCACAAAGAGAAAGCAGTATCAATATACAATGACCTTCAATGTGAATCACCCAAACCTGTAGAAGTGGCTCCTTTTCATGCTAGTTATGGCTGGCTTAATGCTTTCAACTACCACTTTATCTGTCTCACAAAGCTCATAAATCCAGGGACTATTGCTATTTATTTTAAAGAAATTGAAAAGGGATACTTTGCAACTGAATAATGATATGTCTGAGAATTCCTCCTTTCCTCAAAAAAGTAAATGCTAAACAGTTTTAAATAAAGTTAGAAAGCAAAATGCGTGAAATGTTAGTGCATGAATTATGAAGTTAAAGGTCAAAACTACTACCCATTTTGTTTGAGATGTCTTCAAATATGGTACTTGCTTCCTATTTTGAGGGATTCACCTTATACAATCAAGCATATGGAACCAACAAAGGTGCCATTTTGCCTGCCATTGGTAGCTTAATTTTAAAGTTTTTTACATTACTACTAGCTTAGAAAATAGCAACACGAAAAGGCATGGCAGACAGTGAAAGCATTCCCCAACTCACAAACATCCATTGGCAAAGGGTGGAAGCCATATTGACTCAAGGTATTTGAGCACAACCTATCAACAATCATTAACTATTTGCTAATTAAGTTATGTTGACTCAGCACTGTCCCCTATGAAGCTAGATTTAAAAAGAAAACAGGAAAAGGTTGAGCAGAGACATCAGTGGACACACATTGAAGGGAAATATATTCTACAGAATTAACACAGGCAAGTCACAAAACAAACAAACAAAGAAAAGGACAGCAACAAAAATAGCCTTCAATAAGAAGCCAGAGTTGCTACAATATATTACATAAAACGTCCAGTTTTCAATGAAAAAATTACAAGAATTTCAAAGGAATAGGAAAGGGTTACCCATGTTAAGAAAAAAAAAGTCAACTGTCTCTGAAGGGTCCCAAATATTGGACTTACAAAGGTTTCAAAAGAGCTATTATAAATATGTTGAAAGACCTAAAGAAAAACACATTTAAAGAATTAAAGGAAAGCACGATATTGACAACAAATGGAGAATCTCAGCAAAGAGATAGAGGGAAAAAATATATATGAAAGAACCAAATGGAAATACTGGAATTGAAAAGTATAATGAGTAAAATGAAAAATTTAGTAGAGGGGCTCCTCAGCAGATGTGAAATAGCAGAAGAAAGAACAGTAAGCTTAAAAGTAGGTCAACAGAGATTATTTAATCTGAAGAGCAGAAAAAGAAAAAAAGGGATGAAGAATAATTAGTCTCAGAAACCTGTGGGTAACCAAGAATACCTACATAGATGAAATGGAAGTCCCAGAAAGAGAGAAAAGAGAAATGGGGGAGAAAAATATTTGAAAAAAGAAATGACAGTCAAAATATTTTTATTTTGATGAAAAATATTAATCCACAGATCCAGGAAGCTCAACAAGTTCCAAGAAGGATAAACATAAAAGATCCACATTTAGACAAGTTATGGTCAAGCTGTTTAAAGCTAAGCAAAAAGAAAATCTTCAAAGGAGTAAGGGAAATGATTTATTACATATAGGGAACAAGAACACATTACACACACATACACACACACGCGCACGAGCGCGCGCAAAGTAATCAAGGAAGACACAAATAAATGGAAAGATACTGCTAAAAAAAAATATTAACAACTAACAGCTCATCAAAAACAGTTGAACAAAAAGGCAGTGGGATGGTACAAAGTCCTAAAAGAAGTAAACTGTCAACCAAGAATTTTATATCCATCTAAACTATCCTTCAAAATGAAGGCAGAATAAAGATATTTCTATGTTTAAAAACAAAGCAAAGCAAAACAAAAAGACTTAGAGAATAGTTGCTGGTAGACCTGCTCTATAAGAAATGTTAAATGAAATCCTTTAGGCTAAACAGAAATTTATACCAGTTACTTCATTGTACAGACATAAAGGACACCAGAAAAGATAATCTTGTAGGTAAACATAAAAGAATTTGTATATGTGTGAATTCTTAACTGCTTTATAAGACAATTACATAAAAATCACAGTTATAAAACAGTATTATTGGGCTTTTAACATGAAAAGATTATATGTATGACAACAATAGCATAGTAGAGTAGGGAGGAAATGTTATATTGGAGCCAAGCTTATATTTTACTGGAATACTGTTAGAATTCATCTTAAGGAGATTATGGTAAATTAAAATGCATATTGTAATCACAAGAGCAATGATTTAAAAAATAGCCAAGGAATTAAAATGTTACACTACAAAACATTTATTTAACACAAAAGAAGGCAGTGAAGAAGCAGCAGAGGAACAAAACCACATGAGATATAAAGAAAAAAAGGAGCAAAATGCAGGATATAAATCCAACCATATCACAATTACATTAAATGCAAATGGATTAAACTTTCCAAGAAAAAGGCAGGGATTGTCAAACTAGATAAAACAACAAGATCCAAATGTATGCTATCTATAATAGCCACACTTTAGATTCACACATAAATAGCCTGAAAGTAAAAGGATGGAAAAAGATATACCATACACATAGTAACATAAGAGAATTAAAGTAGCTATGCTAATATCTTTAAGTAAAATATATTACTAGCGATGAAGGACATTTCCTATTGATAAAATGATCAATTTATAAGAAAAAAGTGATTATAAACTATTATATGAACCTAACAGCTGAATTCTCAAGGCACATGAGTCAAAACTTGAAAAAAAACTGAGGGAGAAATAAACAATTTAATAATAAGAAATGGGAGACTTCAATACTCCATTTTCAACACAAGGTGGAATAATTAAACAGAAAATCAGCAAAAACATAAAAGAACGATAAGTCAACCAACCTGACCTGACATCTATAGAACATTCTATCTAACAACAATAGAAATCATATGAAACATTCTTTGGGGAAAAATTTTTTTTTGCTACAGCATAAAACAAATCTTAACAAATTTCAAAGGGTTGAAATTATGTGAAATATATTTCCTGTACATAATGAATTTAAATCAGAAACCAACAATAGAAAATAATTTGGGAATTCAAATGTTTAAAAATTAATGCATGTCTAAATAAATCATGGATCTAAGAAGAAGTCAAAAGGTGTTACTTACTACTATGATTATGTTATGTTATATGGCAAAAGAAAGATCATCTGGATGGGTCTAATCTAATCATAGAAGTGCTTTAAAAGGAAAGTTTTCTTCAGCTGGTAGAAGAAGGGGAAGTCAAAGAGATTTGAAAAAACAAGAAGAAATCAACATGCTGTTGTTGGCTTGAAGATGAACAGGGCCAGGTGATTAGAAATGTGGGCAGCCTGTCAAAGTTGAGAGTGGCACCCAGATGACAGTAAGCAAGGAAAAAGGGACCTTAGTCCTACATTGCAAGGACTTGAATTATACCAAAACCTGAATGAATTAGGAAGTGGATTCTTCTTCAGAGTGTCCACAGGAGAGCCCAGGCCAGGGGACCCCTTCATTTCAGCCTTGTGGGACACTCAGCAGAGAACCCCATCAAGATCAACCAGGCTTGTGACCTACAGAACTGTGAAATAATCAGTGAATGTTGTTTTAAAGTGCTAAATTTATTATAATTTGTGATACATAAATAGAAAACTAATAGAACTCATAACTAATAAGGAAACTGAACAAGCAATAAAAAAAATCTTTCCACAAAGGAAAGTTCAGGCCCAGATGGCTTCACTGATTAATTCTCTCAAATATATAAAGAAATAATAACCCCCATTCACAAACTTTCAGGAAGTAGAGGAGGAAACACTTCTCAACACATTCTATGAGGCTAGTATTACGATAATATCAAGCCAAAGATATCTTAAGAAAAACAAGGATCAGTCTCTCTAAGAATGTAGACCTAAATATCATCAACAAAATATTAGTAAACCAAATCTCACATAAGATAAAAGAACTTATACACAATGATCAAGTGAGATTTATTTCAGGAATGTAAGGTTGGCTTAACATCAAAAAAATCAAGTAATACAGTGTATTCATAGAATGAAAAACAAAAACCAAGACCACACAATTATCTAAACAGAAGCAGAAAAAACGTTTGACAAAATTCAACAACCATTCACAATAAAGACTCTCAGCAAACTAGGAAGAGAACTTTCTTAACTTGATAAACAGTATCTATAAAAAAACCTATAGCTATAGGTTTTATTTAAGAGTACTTAATGGAAAAAGATCAAAACCAAAATATGCATGTCCACTGTCATCTCTTCAAGTCAACACTATACTAAAAGTTTTAGTCAGTGCAATAAGGCAAAAAAAAAAAAAGACATTATGGAAAGAAAGGAAAACTTATTTGTAGACGTCATGATCCTTTATGTGGAAAATACTGAGGAATCTACAAACAAAACAGAAAAACTACTAGAATAGTTAGTTCAGCAAGGTCACAAAATACAAGATCCATATACAAACATCAATTTTACCCTTAAACAACACAGGGTTTGAACTGTGTGGTTCCAGTTACACAAGGATTTTTTTTCCATGAGAAAAATAACTCAATTTAAAAATGGGTAAATAAATGGGCAAAAGATATAGTAGGCCTTTAACCAATGAAGACATACAAATGGATAATAACCATATGAAAAGATGCTCATCATTATTAAACATTAGGAAAGCTAAAATGAATAGGCTGGGACTTCCCTGGTGGCACAGTGATTAAGAATCCGCCTGCCAATGCAGGGGGACATGGGTTCGCGCCCTGATCTGGGAAGATCCCACATGCCTCAGAGCCACTAAGCCCGTGCACCACAACTACTAAGCCTGTGCTCTTGAGCCCGTGAGCTACAACTACTGAAGGCTGCGCGCCTAGAGTCCGAGCTCTGCAACAAGAGAAGCCACTGCATTGAAAAGCCCACACACCACAACAAAGAGTAGCCCCTGCTCGCTGTAACTAGGGAAAGCCCGCACGAGCAATGAAGATCCAACACAGACGAAATTAATTAATTAATTAATTTAAAAAAAATAAAGTGAATACCCTGTTAAAACCAAGGAGAGAAAGTACTTCACATCTACTATAATGGTGATAATCAAAAATATAGAAAATGAGGAGTTGGAGAAACTGGAATTCACATATACTGTTGGTGAGAATGTAAAATGATATGGCCATTTGGGAAACAGTTTAGTAATTTCTTCAAAATTTAAGCATAAAATTAACATACTACCCAGCAATTTCTCTCCTAGGTACCTATCCAAGAGAAATGAAAACGTATGTCCACATAAACACTTGTAACACAAATGTGCATGATGACACTATTCATAATAGCCAAAAACTGGAAACATTCCAAATCTCTATTAACTGGTGAACTGTGAAACCAAATGTGGTGTATCGCTAAAATGGAACAATAAAAAGAAGTATTCAGAAATAAAAAGAAGCAAACTACTGATACATGCTCCGACATGGATGAACCTCAAAAAATGATGCTAAGGGAAAGAAACCAAATGTAAATGGCTCTCTATTGTATGACCCTATTTATATGAAATGTCCAGAAAAGGCAAATGCATAGAGACAGAAAGCAGACTAGTGGTTGCCTAGGGCTGAGGGTAGTAATAGGAATGACTGCAACAGGGCATGAGGGATCCTTCAGCAGGCATGGTCCTTAATGGACCAATGCTGGTTGGATGTCATAAAACTGGATTGTGTGATGGTTGTATATTCTATAAATTTATCAGCATCATTCACCTTTAAAATGGGTGAATTTTATAATAAAAAGACAACATTCATTCATTCACTAACATTTACTGAATGCATACCTTGTACTAAATACTGATCTAGGTACTACGGAACCATCAAACATAATGAGCCTGCTGTAATGAAAATCCACATTTTAGTGGAAAGAGACAAATTAGTAAACAAACTAATTACAAGGTCATTTGTCATTTTTTAAGTAGTATAAAGACAATAAAAATCAGGCTTTTTGATGAAGAATAACTGGGGTGAATGACAGAGGCTCAATGAACCCTTTCCACTTCTTTTACTTGCCTCAAGATTTCTTTACAAGGTCCCTTCTGCTATGATAGGCAACATGTCATTAATACAGGAGATCCACACTTTGTCTTGTTTCAGGTGGGCCTTTAGAGCCTATTGGCTGGAAAGTAACTTGATTTGGGAGAGATTTATTACACAATGCCCTAAATACTTAATGACAACATATAATTAGAGAACAATACAATTTGTAGAAAACAGGTGGAAAGAGGTAAAGTTAACTATAATGACAACAAAAAATACAAGTGGGGCAGATGTTGCTTACTTCACTGCTGAGAGGGAGTGAAGATGAATACTCAAATCAAAAATTAATCACTGCACAATTTATAATATATAGTTTCTTTAGGGCCTGAAAATCATTATGATATACTGTATACTGATAACTTTTGGACATATTTTGGCTGAGATCATGATTAGGATGATTATTTAAGCTTGAAACAGTCTAAAGGGCACAAAAACTTAGATTAGTTCTTTAGACTAAGTCTAGAAAGTAGGAGAAGCCCTGCTCACAGACAACTGTCCTAAAATGCTGCTGTGGAGGAGGGAAGGGGTATGGGTAGCAACAACACAAACCTGAATTCTCACAGCACTTTTCATGTAGGATGGAAGGGAGTGAACCCAGGCATTTAAACCAGGCCATTACTCTTGGCAATGATTCCAAATATTGGCTTGGCAAAAAAGTTCGTTCGGGTTTCCCATAACATCTTACAGGAAAACCTGAAAGAACTTTTTGGCCAACCCAATACAAAAAGCAGGTACCTGTGAGCACAGACTGGCCTACTCACAACAGTCTTCATGTTTCTACACGTCTCAACAAGAACTAAACAAGTCAAATTGTATGGAATATCTGTGCATGCCATCATCTGTTCAACACAGCCGATCCATCTAAATGACCTGTATGTAAAGGGCTTCCACCAATAAGTCTCACCTAGGAAGACTGGCACAACTTGGGTAGGCACAGACAGCATCCTCAGTCTATCAGGTTTATTAGCGGAGTCCTAAACACCTAGTAATTTAAATGACACCACAGTTAACGTGATTTTGATTAATCTCTTAGCGAGAAGGACAGGACAATCGGCTTCTTCCCAAGAAGTATTCAAACCTAGAAGTCTTGCTCATTAGTATAATATTAGTCACAGTTATAGTTCCTCTCCCAGTTAATATTTTTCAGGCTGGTGCAATGGGTGTCCAGCATAAAGTGGCTGCTAATCCATAAGGTATTTAATATATTTCTTGGAAATACAAATAAACAACTGTACATGTTTGTTAACTTGGCTATGAAAGACTGCTCAATCAGCCTACTTTAGTCCGCAAGAAAGGCATTTTCCTTAGTTGTCACAATGTTGCCTTCCAACGCTCTCTGGAAATCACTCTGACCAAGTGTGGTTTCTTTCACAGGGCAGCCAAAGTTGCTAGGCAGCACCAAACACACCTGCAATCAAGTGCTTACAAAACAGAGTGAGAATTTTTTTGGCACTATTAAGAAAACAGATACAGTCATTAACATAAGACCTTCCTAATATTCGTAAACCCAAACCTGACACAGAACCTCTCTTCTCCTCGGAAGGCATACTTTGAGGGAAAGGCAGAGGGGAGAAAGCTGAGGCATCGTGGAGAAGTAGAGAGGAACAGAGGGGAGCAGAGAAGAGTAGAGGAGAGAGGAAAGGAAGAGCAACACTGAAAAAACAACACTTTAGTACAGTTCATACAGGTTTTTAAAAACTATTGTAAACTCAAAGGACTCATTTTTGTGTTAAAAATTGCATATTTGATTACCTCACTCCAAACCAAAATTAGTTTAAATCCTTCTATCTACACAGAAAAATCACAGAAAAAGAACATAAAGAATTGGATAGAAGTGATGACAAAGAGACTTGTCAGTTTCCATCTTATAGACTTTTCCTGTTTTCTAGTACTTGTGTGATTAAGCACACTGATCATTTCTTCAGACAGAAAATATTTCTAACCTATCTGTACCAAGAAGATAATTCAGGAAGATGTATTTATAAAACACTGCATGTGATAGGACTCACCAGCAGTTTGATTAACAGAAGACATTTATTTCTATTACACTAGCACAAATATTCTCCAACTTTAGTGTTCATAAGAATCACCTGGAGGGCTTGTTAAAAATGCAGATTTCTGGGTCCCACTGCCAGAGTTTCTAATTCAGTAAGTATGAGTTAGGTCCTGAGGATCTGCATTTTTAGAAAATTTCCCAAGTGATGCTGATGCTGCTGGTCTAGGAGACACATTTTGAGAACCACTGTGCTACCAAATGCCTCCTGACTTGACGAATGTGTTCCATCTGGCTGTGGGAAGTCAGTGTTCAGATATTTTTCATTCCCTTACCTCATACAATGGGCCAAACACAATTTCCTTTCCTGCTCTGGTCTCCTCCTCTATGACTGGTTTATACCTAAACATTTATTATTTATCCTCTTTTTGTGAATATTGGAACAAATAATTCTTTCCCATTAAAGTGGGTACCTTCTGTCCATAAAGTATCTTTTTCTCAAAAGTCTCTGTGTGTTCTATATGTAACTAATAGAAGAAAAGTATATTTGGAGTTCTTTTCACTCCTTTTGCTCTCCCCTTTATTCTTATTTTATATCCATTACTTTTCAGCATCTTTTAGTTCTGCACAGTAGCAGATGAACCTCATTCAGCTCTTCTGTTCAACAATGTTGATTAAATTTTCTACTTCCTACCTTATCTGAATTTGCTTTTATTTTAAGACCAAATCTACTGACAAGAGCACACATAAACCTTTGGGATGCAGAGGATAATTAACCTATCCGTAACTACATTTCATTTCTCTATCCTTTCAGGGTATTAACAGATTTTCACAAAGTACTGCATCATACAGAAGGCACATGGGATATACCTGATAGAGCACCTTTTAGTGGGTGAAGTCACAGTTTATTTCATTTTATTTTTTTAAAGAGAATTCTTTATTTATTTATTTAATTTATTTTATTTTTGGCTGTGTTGAGTCTTTGCTGCTGCACGCGGGCTTTCTCTAGTTGTGGAGAGCGGGGGCTACTCTTGGTTGCAGTGTGCGGGCTTCTCATTGCGTTGGCTTCTCTTGTTGCAGAGCATGGGCTCTAGGCGCATGGGCTTCAGTAGCTGTGGTGTATGGGCTCAGTAGCTGTGGCTCACGGGCTCTAGAGCGCAGGCTCAGTAGTTGTGGCGCATGGGCTTAGTTGCTCTGCGGCATGTGGGATCTTCCCAGACCAGGACACGGATTCGAGTGTCCTGCATTGGCAGGCGGATTCTTAACCACTGCACCACCAGGGAAGTCCCCAAAGTTTATTTTTATTAAGAGTTAAATCTGATTCCTATAAGGAGATGTTAATAAAGCTCAAAGACATGCCCAAAGTAACTGAATCTAGAGCCAAAACCATGAAGTTTGGTTTCCAGCGTGAAGGCCAGATATTTATATTTCTGTAGTTCTTATTTAAATCTCTATTTCTCTTTTATTACTTTGGACCCTCAAAATAAGTATTCTTTACAAGATTCCTATTACACATCAATTTGGGCTTTAATTACAAGTTACAATAAATCTGACAACAATGTATCTTCTCTTCCCTTAAATTTTCTCATTTAAGTATTTTTCTGGTCCATAAGGACCAGAAAAATACTTTACCTTCTTTAAAAGAGCAAATACTTTACCTTCTTTAAAAGAGCAAAAAGCATTCAATACTATATCTCCTATAAGGTTTTGTTACTGTGCCTTTGTTATGCTCACAATACACTTTCTCCCTCTCATAAAGCCTCTTTGTTTTCTTAAGAATACCATTAAATTTGTATGCTAAAATTTAAAAACTACATTTAAAAGATAGTTTCAATGAAAATTTCCATTTTGGGGTATTATAGAGGGGGATACACTTACCTGTCCACTACAAACTAGAAAAAATCTATAAAACAACTGTTTTCAGACATTGGACAGCAGCTAGTAAAGGTATATGATCCCTGGAAGAAGGCAAACAAATGAGCTAAGCCATACAATGGTCCTTCATTTCTGTTTGGACAAACATCCCAGACTACGCTAGAAGGAGGGTAGTCCTAAGCAGAACACAAAAGTCTTGGTGAATTACGGAGACAGAGATCGGAGTTCAGGGAGGCTGAGGTGGCTAGAAGTTACAGAACAGAGTCCCAGAGAAGAGAGAGCTATTCAGAAAAATAGCTGAGTAATCGGCACATAGGCCCGTTTGAGTTTTTGCTGAATGCCAAGACTGCACATGTGTAGAGTTAAACTGCGATAGCCTGGGAAAAGAACAACCAGGGAGTTGGAAGTAAAACAGTTCCCAGAAGTCACACAGAACAGGGAGGTGTACAAGTTTTGACCAGTCAGAATGAGAAAGTCATAGCTGATCCCAGGATACTCAGTCCTATTGAGAACCCAGAAAGAGCTAACTAAATGGTTGTTAGAGAAAAATCTAGCCTACAGACTAGTCCTAATAAAGCCTAAACATAAGCTTCTAAGAAGTCAAGATCTACCAATAACTTAAATGCCTGCTAGTACACTCTACAAAGGAAGACAACAAAATCTAGATACTCATTAGTGTAACATACAAACTAACGAACAGCCCATAAAAAATTACAAGACATACGATGAAATTTGACTAGTCAATCAAGAGGAAAAAACCCAGAAATGACAAATTAGCATATGAGGATTTTAAAAAATCTATTATAAATAAGCCCAACGTAATTAAAGATTTAAAGAAAAACATGAACATAATAATAAGATATAAAAAATAACCAAATGATAGTCAATAGATGAAAAATGACAAATCTAAAATGTTAACTCCATGCAGTAAAAGTTTCAGGAGATTAGATGTTGCTTAAGGAACTTGAAGACACAAAAATAGACACTATCCAAACTGAAACACATAGAGAAAAAAATTAAGATTGGGGAACAAAGCCTTAGTAACTTGTGGAATGATACAAGTGATACGTGTAATTGCAGTGACAGCAGAGGTGAAGATAGAAAAAATATATGAAGAAATGATGATTTAAAATATTAAATTTAATAAAATCTATAAACCCACAGACCCAAGAAGCTCAATGAAACTCAAGCAGAAAAACACAAAGAACACCAAGGGGCACCGTTATCAACTTGATAAAAACTAGTGATAGAAAGTTCTTGAGCAGGAAGATTAAAAAACACACGACATACAAAGAAACAGAATAAGAATGAATCTTATTTAAAAATCTCATTAGAAAAAAACATACCAACCAGAAGAAATTATAGAATATTTTAAAAGTGGTGAATAGAAAACAAAAACTAAGCCAGAACTGTATAAAAATTTCCTTTAAATTGAAAGTGAAATAGATATTTTCACACAAACAAAAGATAGAAGAATTTATTACCAGATAATCTGTATGGCCATAAACAAACAAACAAACATATATCTTCAGGTATAAATAAAATAATACTAAATGGAAACTTGGAAACAAACGAATAAAGACTTCCAGAAAATGGAAATATAAGCAATATCTTTTCATATTTAAAATTTACCTAAAACAAAGATAATGAGCCCAAGCTTTCCCATGGGAGCCGCCAGGTCGAGAGGAGCGTAGTCTTCTCCTCTCACTGCCGTGGCATGTGCTCATCCACTGATATCAGTGTTCTCTTAAAAGGAGGAGTCATCTGGCATAAATGTCACTTTACCTGCTGTGTTCAAGGCTCCTGCTCAACCAGATATTGTGAACTCTGTTCACACCAACTTGCACAAACACAGCAGATAGCCCTATGCTGTCAGTGAATTAGCAGGTCATCAAACCAGTGCTGAGTCTTTGGGTGCTGGCTAGGCTCTGGCTCAAGTTTCCAGGGTTCGAGGCAGTTGGACTGACTGTTCTGGCCAGGGTGCCTTTGGAAATAAGTATCATGGGGGCCACATGTTTGTGCCAACCAGAACCTGGCAACATTGGCACCGCAGAGTGAACACAACACAGAAGCGATATGCCATCTGCTCTGCCCTGGATGCCTCGGCCTTATCAGCACTGGTTATGTCTAAAAGTCATTGTATTGAGGAAATTCCTGAACTTCCTTTGGTGGCTGAAGATAAAGCTGAAGGCTACAAGAAAAACAAGGAGGCTGTTTTGCTTCTTAAGAAATCTAACAGGCCTTCTTAAGGCATGGAATGATTTCAAAAAGGTCTATGGCTCACAGCAAATGACAGCTGGCAAAGGCAAAATGAGAAACTGTGTCATATCCAGGGTAGGGAACCCTGCATCATCTATAATGAGGACAACGGTATCATTGAGGCCTTCAGAAACATCCCTGGAATTACTCTGCTTAGCGTAAGCAAACTGAACATCTTGCAACTTACTCCTGATGAGCAGCACATGGGACATTTCTGCCTTTGGACTGAAAGTACTTTCCACAAGTAAGATGATCTGTATGGCATTTGGCGTGAAGCTGCCTCCTTCAAGAGCAACTACAACCTTCCCATGTGCAAGATACTCAAAACAGACCTTTGCAGAATCTTGAAAAGCCCAGAGATCCAAAGAGCCCTCAGAACACCACACAGATTCATCTGTGAGTCCAGAAGAAGAATCCACTGAAAAACCTGAGAATCACGCTGAAGCTAAACCCATATGCAAAGACCATGCACTGGATGGACATAATTCTTCTCTAGGAGAAGAATCACAAACTCTGGATGGATAAGGCAGCAGCAGCGTTAGCAGCCACATCGAATGAGGAAGGGGTTCCAGGCAAGAAGCCTGTGGGGGAGAAGAAAGGAAAGAAGGCTGCTGGTGTTAAGAAGAAGGCTTTTGTGGGGAAAAAGGCTGCAGTGACCAAAAAACCACCAGCTGAAAAGAAGCCCACAGAAAAGAAACCCACCACAGAAGAAAAGAAGCCTGCTGCATAAACTTTAATTTGTGCATTCCATAAAGGTCAGATCATTTCGGACAGTTAATTCTGAATAAAGACCTGATCAAAGAGGCAAAAAAGAAAAGAAAACAAAAACAAAAAAATGAGCCCCAAGTAGAGATAATGCTAAAACTGTTGACATATATACATTACTATGTATGAAATAGATAGCTAATGAGAACCTACTGTATAGCACAGGAAACTCAGTGCTCTGTGGTGACCTAAATGGGAAAGAATGGGGGACATATGTATATATACAGCTGATTCACTTTGGTGTACAGAAGAAACTAATACAACATTATAAAGCAACTATACTCCAATAAAAATTAATTTAAAAAAAGGCAGGAAAAACTAAAGAAAAACTGAAAAATTGGTGAAAAACAGAAAATAAATTACAAGATGGTAGATTTAAACCCAACCATATTGGATAATTAATCAAGTGTAAAAGATACTAACACTCCAATAAAAAGCCAGGGACGTCAGACAGGATTATAAACCAAAGCCAACTACATGCCAAATCCAACTATGAGAACCCTACTTTAATTATAAAGACAAAGATAGGGAAAACTAGAAGGATGGAAAAGAATATACTCTACAAATTCTAATTATAAGAAAGCTGGAGTGGCTATATTAATATCATACAAGGTATTTCAGAATAAGTAATATTATCAGGGACAAAGAAGCATGTTACAAAATGAAAGAACTTAATGCACCAAGAAGACATTACAATCCTAAATGCAAAGGCATCTGATAACTGAAATTCAAAATATGTGAAGGAAAGATAGAAATAAAAAGAAAAATAAATCCATAATCATATTTGGAGCTTTCAAAGCTCTCAGTTAATGACAGAAAAAACAGACCCCAAATCAGTAAGTATATAGAAGACCTGAACAAATACTATAAAAACATTGACCCTATTGCTATATATTGACTACTCCATCCAATAATTGTAGATTAGGTTACTTTTACATGTGGATGAACTAGTCAGCAAGATAGGTCATATCACAGGATATAAAACAAGTCTCAATAATTTCAACATATTGAAATTGTGGAGACTCCATTTTCTGACACAGAGGAATTAAATTAGAAATAAATGTCAGAAAGTTATCTGAGAAATCTGCAAAAATTTGAAATTAAGAAAAATTTATAAATGATTATAAACCGTTCAAAGAGGAAAACACAAAGGGAATTAGAAAATATTTTGGGGCTTCCCTGGTGGCGCAGTGGTTGAGAGCCCGCCTGCCAATGCAGGGGACACAGGTTCGTGCCCCGGTCCGGGAAGATCCCACATGCCGCGGAGCGGCTAGGCCTATGAGCCATGGCCACTGAGCCTGCGGTCCGCAATGGGAGAGCCCACAACAGTGAGAGGCCCACGTACCGAAAAAAAAAAAGAAAATATTTTGAAAAAAAAAAAAAGCACAACATAAGAAAGTGTGGGATGCAGGTAAAGGAGTTCTCAGAGGGAAATTTATAACATTAGATGTTTATAACTTTAAATGTTTAAATGTGTAAATCTGTAATTTTAAATGAAAAGAATAAAGTCCCAAACCAATGATCTAAATGTCAATCTTGGAAGTTAGAAAAAGAAATGCAAATTAAAACTGAAATAAATAGAAGGAAAAATTAACATAAGGCCAGAAATAAATGATATAGAAAACAAACAATAGAGAAAATCTAATACAAGCTGTTTTGTTAAAAAATCAATAAGATTGATCAAGAAAAAAAGATACAAATCATCAAAATGAAAAAGGGGCACACAGATGCAATGCCACAGACATCATCAGGTTGAAAAAGGAACATTATGAACAACTTCATGCTACTTATATGACAACTTATGAAATGTACAAATCCCTTAAAAGACAGAAATTACCAAAACTGACTGAAGACAAAAGAGAACATCTTAATACCTCCATGTCAATTAAAGAAATTATAATATCACAAAGATAGAAAATAGAAAAAGGAAGAAACAATTTCCAATTCATTTAGTGAAGCCAGAATTACCTTAATACCAAACCAGATAACTACTAGGAAAAAAAAAAAAACCTACAAATAACTTCACAAAACATAGATGATGTTAAAATGTTGGAGAAATAAGAAAAATAAGACAATGCAGAGATAACGAAATGGTCAGTTGCTCCTTGCCAACTGCTGCCACAGTCTCCACACACAATCACTGTCAGCTGTAAACAAATTAAGCCCAGTGGTTCACAGGTGTTCACAGTCATAACACGAAACTGAACCTTCCTTCAGAAATGTAGCATTTAAAAGTTCTGAGGTGGAACTAAGAAAGATAAAAACCAGAATCAAGTGTACTGCTTGCTACCTTATGCTTCACTCCAACGCAGATTTTAAGTAGTCTCCTACTGGTATGAAAAAATATGATAACCATCTGCATTTAAATGTTAGCAGTGGTATTCAAAGAATGTATTAGAACTCGCTTGTTTACTGTTAGAGTCGTACAGCAACATGATCAAATTATTTGCCTGATGGACTATGGAAACTTTATCCTAAGCCAGTAGAATATGTATGATGGCTTAGATTTTCATAATTATTTTTTCATCTTAACATAACTCTCATCTCCCAAAACCACTTCTTAACAATTTAATGAGAATAAAACCACAGTAAGATAATCTCTATTTCTTACATTCAGATTAAAAATATAAAACGACAGAAGTAAAGGAGTAAACTTGGAATTCCAACCAGTCTCCAGATTCCTTAAACTGCCATGTGATGACAATACTGTGTACCAAGCAAAAGCATAAAGTATGTTTTAAGAGATTTTCCACTGGAAAATATACACAATTTAACATTCAAAGGTCTTTAATTTCCCTCGGCATTATCAAATAGCAGCCTTTTCTCAAGGCACTTTGCTATCTAAACAGAAGACAGCAACAGAAACAACCCGCCAGTCCCTGAGCAGTGAAGTTCTCCTAAGACTGCAGTACCACCCTGAGACTTTAGCCACCTTTGAATTTAAAGCCATCATTCTAAAATTTTAATAGGGAGTATAGTGGGTGATAGAGGATTTAAATCGGGGCTCACTCCTAGTAAATTCTCATTATTATATGAATTTTGAAAAATTAAAATTATATCCTCTATCTATACTCCATTAATAAATTTAACCAGAAATTCTACACGATCAGAAGAGAAATTGGCAATTCTTATACTCCTGAGTGTCAACAGCAGCTCTGACCTCAATTTCACTGAAGCACACACCTGGGTGGGTCTCTGCCAGGTCAAGTGCCAACTAAATTCTTCAATTAAAAAAAAAAAAGCGTTTAAGGAACATTTATGCACTAACTGCTGCAAGGTAACTTTCAGGAAACTATCTTAACACCAAAACAAACACAAAGAAATCCTACCAAATAATTTTTAGAAACTGTGAAATGCCATCTCTAGAGTCAGAAGTTGGTAGTTGGTCGTTGTGTTAAGGACATTTTTCCTCCTTAAAAAGAAGTTTCTTATACAATAGGTTTCATTACAGGAATGTATTGATTGAAACTAGTTTCACTACCACTAATGTTCTGCTTAATTTTAAAGATAGCATAATACTGAACAGAATAATGTGTTCTATTAATAACATTTTATTGAAACAGTAGACTGATTTATTGCATGTTTGTCCAAATAAACACCCAGATCATTTGCCATAAATCTTCTTGAGTCTAAACAGAAGGCTGAGATGCAACTTGATAAAAATAAAAAGTTATCATAAAACATAATGAAAAATCCAATCTGAAAATTAAACAGTGCACTGCCCAGCTTCATGCTTTGTTTAGGGTCTGAAGCTTGCAATAAAGATGAAAGAATTGCTCTAGTTTACTTAAAATGGCTATTGTGAGTCTTCATTTGGGAAAAACTATAAAAATAATTAAAATCTGTTAGAGGCAGTCTGGCCATTTAGTTTCTGAGGCAATTCACTCTAAGCGCATTGCTCGTACACTTTAAGATAAAATAGCTTATTTTTTATTTAAAGATACTTTTTAACTTGAACTTTATTTTGTGGGGGTGAGAGAGGGCCAAACTTAACAGGTTTGTGTTCACGAACTAAAATACTTCTCCCCGGAGCTTTAAGTTTGCAGTGAGTCTACTCAGACCCATTCCGGTGGTGTACGTACACACAGGAGTGTGCATGTACACCAGCTATGGCGTAGGTGATATGTGAGAGGATGCCATCAGGGCATTCCTCTGAGAACAGTGATCCACATGCCACTTGGAAGGCAACATTTGCATTTCACAGCCAAGAGATAAGGCTGTGTTCTACTACATATTCTATATAAACTTAGTCCTTTATCTGTAGCTGATCTGCCTCATGTAGAAAGTTGTTAAAGATCTCTTCTATATTATTTACCATTTCGAAAAATTCTTGTTTTCTAAATTTATGTATGGCATTCTCGATATTAGGAAGTCTAACTTGTCCTGTAATCTTTCAAATTAATTTTGAAAAAGAGAAGTTATTTAACTATCTTAAAGAAATAGCAATGTTTGCTACACAAATTTAAAAGTAGGATTATAGAAACTGCAATATATTGACTTCAGTACAGTTAGATGTAAGAGTTCTATATTTAAAGCACCAGAATTTATTAACCATGACTCAACAGTGCAATTATATACTCCAGCTTACAGAATACCCGCCACCTGGGTAAATCCTTCATCTACTGTATAACATATCATAATTCATTAAGCAGTCCCTTATTGATGGAAGCTTAGATATTGTGCTGACCACTGACGCATGGCTTACTCCACCCTCCATTTAATTATAAAATGTGGGAAACTACAAACTCCCTTCTATTAGCCAGAGCTCTGGATGTCAATTAGGTTCTGCTTATTTCACATGATTTTGGGGGTCTTCTTTGTTTGTCTCTGCTGGCAAGGACAATGGTGAAAACATGAGAATTCTCTCCAGCATTAACAAAATAGGGAACATTTTTCAGTTTCTGGGGGTAAGAAGCAGCAGTGTGGCAGCAGCAGAAGCACCAACGGCTTGTTGACCTGGCTTCCTAACCTTTTGGTCTCACTGGTGGGAATCTATTCTGTGGTTTCTTGGATGTCCAGAGACCAGTGCAGCAGCAGTAGATGCTTTGTTCTGGATTCCAGCATAGCTCCAGTGATGGTCTCAGAGCATTATGCCCTGAGTATATAAGTTCTATATTGTTCTCAAGTCACCACCCGAAGTTCAACATAAAATCGCTTCTTAGGCCCTTCCAAAGCTTTTATTCCTAGTATATAAAATTCCTTCTTGTTTAAAATATCTTGAATGGTTTCTGTTTCCCACACTGAACTCTGACTGACAAGTCTGCTATTACTAACAATGAATTCTTTTTTTTTCTGAATTAAGATACAATTTATGTACAATAAGATTCATCCTTAAGTCTATGGTTTTTCAAGTTTTAAGAAATGAGTACAGTCGGGTAAGCACCATAATAATCAAGAAAGTTCCATCATACCAAAAAAACTCCTCATGCTTTGTAATCAGCCCTAAAAATTCTTGATTTGCTTCTGTCTCTGTAGTTTTCCTCTTCAGGAATGTCATATAAATGGACTCACTCTTTGAGTCTCGCTTCTTTCACTTAGCATAATGCATTGGAGATTCAGGTATGTAGTGTGTATGTTAACAGTCTGTTCCTTTTTTTGCTGAGTAGGGCCATGTGGATTGCTTCCAGTTTTTAAGGAATATGAATAAAGCCACTGTAAATACTCACATATAGGTTTTCATGTGAATATAGGTCTTCATTTCACTTGGGTAAAAATCTAGGAGGTAATCCTGGTAAAAAGTGGACCTGAACTAGGGTGGAAGCAGTGAAGGTGGTAAGCAATGGTATTAGTTGTGATGTGTTTAGAATGGGCTGGATTTGGTGATGGATTGGCTCTGGGGGTGAGAGAGAAAGAAAAATGTCAATTATGACTTCAAAGATTTTTCCTGAGAAACAGAAAGAATAGGAATGCCATTTACCGAGCTAGGCAGATGAGAGAGTTACAGGTTTGGAAGGGAAATCAAGAGTTCAATTTTAGTCACACTGATTTTGAGATGTTAGTGGACAGACCCAGTATATGTTTACTGTTAGCTTCATTAGATTGAAACCCTTTAGGGTACAATCTGTATCTTTTACTGATATACAATTTCCCACAATAGTAAGGGAATGGATTAGAAGGTTTGGGGGTGTTTTTCACCCCTAGAATTCTGCAGTGAGAATCAGGCTGTCACAGGTATAAATTTACAAGTGCACTAAGTTTCTTGTATTCCACAAATGGCTACTTAAAGGGTCCCTATAATTTAGGTAAATATGGCATCGCTCTGCGACAGCTTCAAACCAGCATTTTTAAAGCAAAGAAATACCATTTTCTGGAGAACATGAGGCAATTTCATGGTTAGGGAATTTTTTATGTTGAATTTTCCATTTTTTGTTTCCATCAATTATTGCTATACCTCTATCCTATTTTTGGTCAGAACAAACAACTTTAGTTCCTTAGATCTTAGTGTGGCATGATTTCAAATGACAGCATCATTTTAACTGAATTCCAAGGCTAGACATGGTGTTTTAGCTTTGATGTTGCCCCCATAATCAGAAAGGGATCCCCCAAAGCTCAACCAACATTACCTCTTATCCTTCCATAGTATATACAATGCTTAACCTCCATCACTTTCCCTTTAGTGGATCTGCAACCCCAGGCAATGGAGACTCAAGTAGTTAAGTCCCTATGTGATCCAAGCTAACCACAGATCTAGTGGAAGCTGAGGAGACCAAATTCTGGCACTAGAACGAAATATGTTATAGTAACAACAGAAAAGTTCTTCATTAAAAAAGCCCACAGAATGGTACAACTCCCTTCAAGATAATCTTTAGAAAAAGATACTTTCTTCAAATGCCTCTTTGCCCAGATAAACATGATAAGCTCTTCCTTATTCTTTTCAATACCTAAGACCTCTTCATTACTATTTATATTTTAGCTGCCCTAATCTTTATGACTAACAACTTCTAAATAAACACTCTACCAGTTAGTAAATGAGTAAGGAAAGAGAAATCCATTAGCTTAAATAAATTAGGTGTTTTCTTTTTCTTGTAATGAAGCCTCTGGAAGAACACAGTCTGCAGCGGTTACAGCAGTGTCACAATGTCATCAGGACTTCAGTTCCTTCTATATTTTTGTTCAGACATGGACTTGCCACCTTCTACTCACAAAATGGCTATTTAATCTGCAACATCAGGTCAGCATTCCATAGAGCAAAGCTTCTCAATCTGGCCTCTTGACATTTGGACAAGATGATTCTTTGTGGTGGGAGACTGTCCTGTACGCTGTAGGATGTTTAGCAATACCCACGGCCTCTACCTGCTAGATGCTGCTAGCAACTGTCAGCTGTAAAAACCAAAGATGTCTCCAGACATTGCCAAATTTCTCCTGGGGGTCAAAATCATCCCTGGTTGAGAACTGCTGCCATAGGGGAAAAAGAGACCGGACAAAGGATGAAAAGAGGCATAAAATCGAGTGTAGCAGACAGTGGAGCCTGCTACACTCCCACCCCACCCCCACCCCCGGGCCCTCTAAGGGAGTTTCTTAGAAACCCCATGGCACAAATTCTACTTACATCTCACTGGCCAGACCTGTATCCCAGTGCCACCCCATCTGCAAAAGAGGCTGGGTAATGCGGGTTTTATCCTGCGACACTGTTACTCTCAATAAGACTGGCATTCATTTAAGAAGGAATAAGGGAAGAATAGATAATAGGTAGGCAACTAGCATTCTCTGTGACAGAAAATGTTTCAGTACTTTATTTGCAAGACAATTTTGTGCAAACTGACATTCTTGAGCATATCCTTGCAAAGTCTCCCAAGATTTTAAAAAGGAAGTTTACCTTGATTTGTGTCTTATATAAAAGACTCACTCTTTTTTGGCAGAGGCTGCCTTCTCCCTTAAGAATTGGTTATTCTTTCCAGCTTTTTGTACGTAATCTTTTTCTTCCTTCTGGACATAAGTTAGGTTTTAAGGCTTTGTTCATTTTTTTCCCCAATCTTTCTTTTTTCTTTCTGTTTTAAAAGTTGAAAAATATCTATTGATCTATCTTTAAGTTTACTGACTTTTTTTTTTCTGTCACTCCACTATGTTGATGAGCCCACCCAGTGAATTTTTTATTTCGGATACTGTATTTTTTTGGTTCCAAAATTTCCATTTGGTTGTTTTTAATAGTTTCTATTTCTCTACTGAGAAATTAATTTAAAGTGTTTACATTTATGCCACGGAGAATTGCTATAAAAGCTTCTTCAAAGTCTTTCCCTGATAATTTCAAAATCTGGGTGACCCTGGGGTTGGCATCTCTCTTTTCCTTTGAGAATTGTTTATAATTTCCTGGTTTTTTTGTAGGCAGCATAATTTTGAATCATACCCTGGACATTTTAATGTTATGCTGTATTGGCTGTCAGTCCTTTGATCTTTTATAATCTGCTAGAGGATTTGTTTGTCTGTTTTAACAGGCAATCAGGTCAGTTAGGTTCAGACCACAAGTTCTTCCTCACCTCCTCTGAGGAGTGGTTCTAATTGAAGGCCAGTTCTCAAAGACTGTGGTATGCTGTTGTGGGTTGTCTGACACATGCACAAACTAGTACTTGTGCTGGTTATACACAAAATGAGGGGACACCCTCCCCAGCTCTCTTTTTTTCTAAGATGTCCTCCTTAGTCTTCATCACAGATGCCCCTTTCTGGGTTATCTGGCAGGAAAGACAGGGTTTCTCTTGTAGCACTTCTACTATAGCTGCAGCCTTGCAACTGGGTCTGTCTTAGGAGCAAAGCTGGGAAAGGTAGAAAAAACATAAAGATCCCTCCCTCATACTATTAAATGCAGGACCCATTTTCTTGATTTCTCTGGATAGAAAAATGAGGTTTCTATCAGAGTTTTAATTGCCAGAGCCACTGTTGCCCAGCTCCATAACTGGGGGCAAAACCACGGGAAAAAAGAAACAAAACAAAATAAAACACTAGGAAACGCACCCCAAACTAGTTGCCCCTCCAGGTTTAATTTCCCAGCACCAACTGTCTGCTTTTGATTATTTATGTAGTTGCTTTTATATTTTGTCCAGAGTTTTTAGTTCTAATCAGCAGGAAAGGTAGGCTATAGGGGGCTTACCTCAACGAGGCAGGAGTATAAACTTTCTAAAATGTCTTTTATGAGTCACAGAAGTATAAGCTTCTATGAAAGTCACAGGAACTAGCTGCACAAATCACAAAACCTTAGTAAGTTAATAACAAAAAATAAAGAGCAATTAAATACATTCATTCTTAAATCAAAAGTGTTAAAATAAAACAATAATCAGGATGAAAAAGGAATTTTTCATAGCCAAGTGTCTGAACTAATAAAGTCAGACTGTCAGTGGGTCAATCTGGTTATGGAGAAAGAGACCAAAATACTTTTATTATTCTTCCTTTTAAAGCAACTTTTTGGGAGAAGGAGTGAGGGGAGAAGGGGACAAGCCTAATAAGAAGCAAGACATTTAATATTGCAAAGTCAAAGCATCATCCAGGAACCCTAGAGTGGCTTCCTCCTATATGAATGTCTTACAGTGTCACAGACATAACAGGAAAGCAAAGCCAGTGTGTATGTCCAGGTTAGACACAGGCAGTACTCAAACAGATCGAAATGTCTAACTCTAGACATAGGAGTTTTCTCCTAAAACATTGCCAAGATAATGCATGCTATCTTCAGCCTCTTGGTATAGTTAAGGATGGATGAAATATATATTATAGTCTCTCTTGGAATTAGAAACAACATTAAAGAGTACAGCAAAATAAAGAGGGTACTTCAGAGAAAATTCTTGAGCTTTTCTCAATCTGCAAATGTTAATGCCAGAACTCTAATATAAAAACACCTCCCCTTTCTCCTGCTCCCCCACTATTTAATTACTTTTTCTTGGTAAGGGTTGGTATACTAACTAGAAACCTTAAGCTGTGGCAAGACATTTATTGCTTCATGTTATCTTCTCATAGCTTTAAAGAAAAAAGAACCCAAATATTTATTTACTTTCTGTTTTTAAAGTTTAGAGCCCTTTTAACAGACACAGCAATCAATGAGAACAAATATAAACATTCTCATCTACTCCAATAACAACCAAACAACTGTCTTAGAATCCTGGTCCACATCACTATAGCCGTAACTAATTGACCTTCAGCAAGTTACTTACTCTCCCTGACCTCCATAGAAGAGGATAATGATGGTGCTTACCTCATAAGGTTAAGGGACGAGAATTAAATATGTCAATATATATAAAGAGTATAAAACAGCATCTAGTAGAGACTATGTGCTATATAACTATCGGCTATCATTGTTGCTGTTATTAAAATAGTATGAGTCTAACAAGGTGGAAAAGTGGGAAAAGAATGGATTTTAGAGTCATTTGATAATGTGCCCAATACTCACTGTGTAACCTTGGGCAAATTACTTAACCTTAGAAAAGTTATTTCATCCTTTGTAAAAAGGAGTAAATAATAACTACTTATGGCAGTTTGAGGATTAATAAAAGACACTGTTTATAAAATAAATTGCACACAGAAGCAATCAATAAATAATAGTAATTATTATTATCACCATCACCCAGCTTCTCCCCAAACAATAAGGAATTCTTCTGCCCTCTGTAGAAATCACACATTTTACTTTGAGTTCTTCAAAAGAAACCAGAAAGATGCAACTTTTCTTGCATTGAAAACCACTAGAACTTTCCTTCATTCCAAAAAAGGAGAAGTAGGAGAAAGGTGTATTTAACTAAAGTTTTTGCCAAATCCAATCCTCTGACAAAAGAATGATTCTCTTGTTAGAGGTCTAGGTCAGAACATATGAACAAAGCAGTTTCATCATTATGCACTTCTCATTTTAAGAGCAGTCACTTCATGTTGTTGCTTTACTAATGCATCAGTGATTATTCTGGTATGGAATGGTTTTTTAGTTGACACTTGTAAAAATAAAACTGGACCTTAGATTAAACTTGGTGGATTGAATAGTAGAGGAATGGCAGGAAAGGAATATAAAAAGGTATAGACATACTGAGAAAAAAACTGGAAAAGATACCAACCAAATTTTGGATGTTAGAAAGCAGGTGGATGAATCAGTAACTGATTTAGCATGAACAAAGCAGAAACCTCACTCAGAAGCAGGCTGACTGGTAGTAGCTCAGGAATAGGAAACACTGGGTATTACCAAAAATGAGAGAAGAAGTGAGGCTGAAAAGAGAAGGACTGATAGAAAATCTCTTCAAGGAGACACTAAGTTTTAGGAGGAGAGTTTTTAAGAGTTCACTCAACAGAAACCCACTGAGAGCTTTCCTATACAACATCTTAAAGCACATCAGGGACAGGCATAGAAAAATAACAGTATGAACTTACTCCACTCATGAATGTCTGTCAAATGAATGAATGTATCCATGTATTGTCATGAGTTGAATTCTATAATTCAAATTAAGTAGGTTTATTTCTTATTAAACTACTATATGGTATAAACTTTCTTGATATGGAAAGTTTATAAATGGACTCATAAGCTATATAACTAACACCCCTAAGTCTATTATTGTCCCACTAACTGATTTGACGTTGATATTGCTGTTTCCCACAACTGTCTTAATTATCCCATCATGGAGTTATAGCTTCAGCTTTCCTTTTTTAATCTATTTTCTATATTATTTGGAAAGTAATCAATAAACACAGAACTAGAAATACCAACATTTAAAGGAGGAAATAAAATGAAAAATAAAAACATCTCCGTTCCCTACTACCAATCTCACTCCTCAGAGGTAAACTTTCTTCTCTATTTCTGACTTTAGTTATTCAGTGTTACCTCCAAAACTTTAAATTATATGTTTAGACCTCTATTTCTTCTGTAATTACAGTTACAGATTTGTTAAGGAAAATCCAGTATTTTCCTCCCTATGAAAGATATACAATTTAGCTCATTTACACTACATCCTTTAAAGTTTTTCTTAGCCGTGTTTTTATCTTTAGTTCTTCTGTACATTACCTTTCTAACGTTGAATAATAATTATAATCTCTACTTGATCCACTACTTTAGATTGTATCTCTGTAAAATGAGAAAGTCAGTATCCATACTTTCTTCCACCTCCATGCATCCCCTTCCCTATCTAATTCTAAGGACCAATGAATAAATGGAAAGAACAAATATGAATGAGGAGTCAGGGAAACTGTTAATTTTTTTAAGTTCTAGAAATCACTATTAACTGTTTACACAAGGAGCTACCTCAAGTGAGGGCAAAGCAAAGCCTGCCATTCCCACTGTCAGTATCTACTATTAATGTTATGAGTTACTTTTTTCTCTCAACAAGCACCTCTGATTTCTCAGTATCTACCATTTAAATTTTTTTTTATTCTTTGAGCACACATTTCCACTTTAGGGAATAGAACTTGCAAACGCATTCAAAATTATGTGTACAAGGATATTCACTGCAGTATATTTTGTAATAGAAAATTACAAATAACCCAGACATGTATCAATAAGGGATTGAATAAATAAATTGATATATCCGCACACTAAAATGCTGAATGAACATTAAAAAGGATGCCGTTAATATATACATGTAATCCCCTGGAAAGTACAGGATACATATTATTAAGTAAGAAAATAAAGTTGTAAAAATTATATGTATAGTATTAACCTACTATCCTAAAAATTAAAGTATTAGATCTGCATAGAAAAAAAAACTGGAGTAATATACAAAGTTAACTAGTTACTGCTGAGGAAGGAGAATACAGAGGACTTGGAATTAATACACCGTACATTTTTGAATTGCATGAATATTCTAAGGCCAGAATATATTCGCTTAACAATAACAAAGAAACAATAAACAACCTTAAAATACAATATACTAACAATAAACTATCTTTAAACATTTTCTGTTTTTCCCGGCTCATGTTCACAATGACTAAATACTAATCTCCCCAGCTATTTCTGGAGTTCTTGGGACAGAACCTCTCTCCTAAATGATTTAAAGAAACCAAAGGGGGCTTCCCTGGTGGCGCAGTGGTTGAGGGTCCGCCTGCCGATGCAGGGGACGCGAGTTCGTGCCCCAGTCCGGGAAGATCCCACGTGCCGCGGAGCGGCTGGGCCCGTGAGCCATGGCTGCTGAGCCTGCGCGTCCGGAGCCTGTGCCCCACAATGGGAGAGGCCACAACAGTGAGAGGCCCGCATACCACAAAAAAACGAAAACCAAAAACCAAAGGGCCATGCTGGAATGAAAAGAAAAGCAGAAAAATATTTAAAAAAATTTTGGGTGGGGCTTCTGTTAGTTCTTGTAGATTTACCCATGTTCTCTCCTTGAGAACCTATCCAAGAGCAAATGCTAGTCTAGATGGACCACAGATCTAAGCTTAGGCAGTAATTCTCAGGAACTCAAATAACAGTTGAACATAGTAATCCATTTTATAAAGCACAATTTTTCCTTGTGCTTTAAACCAAATGAATACTGGTGGCTACAAAAATTTTATTCCTAGAAGATTAAAAAAAAAAACCCTTTATTCATCAATCTCAATTTTATTCTCAAAGTGCTCAATTCTGATGAATTCAGTTCCTCAGGACCAACAGAAATGAAAACCAGGTGTGATAATCCCTAAATTGACATAGTAATTCTGACTGAATGTCATAAGTACAAAAGGTGAATAACTAAACATAAGGTCATTCCCAAACACATGATATTTTTGGTTTCCACCAGAACCTACTACACAATCACAATAAAATCAATTATAACAATAAATGATGATACCAACTGGAAAGCTAACTGTTATATATTACTTACTGCATGCAAGGTACAGTTCTACTTGCATTTATTAACTTTTCAATCCTGAAAGATAATCTATGAGCTATATTCATTACATTTTCCCCATCTTTCAGATGAAGGAATTGAGGCTTACTGATGTTAAATAACTTGCCAAGGTGGTAGAGTTTAATATATAGAAACCCAAGCATTCTGGATCCAAAGTTCATACTCTTAACTAGCATTCAGAAAGAATCCTTGAGGAATGAGCAGAAAAATATCTTGTCCACCAAATAGCAAGCCCTAGAGCAAGACTATAATTATAAGTAAACATCCCCAAATATGGCTTAAGGAAGTAGAACGCTGTAGCTTATCCAATGGTCACTCAAAATCTTTCACACCCACACAATATTTAAAGGCCATGAACTATATTCTAGGGTACAGCCAAATGCCTAACATTTCTAACTCATGGTGATGGTTGTCTATTTATTGATCAGGAGGGAAGTAATTTATTGCAGAGTAAACAATGAAGTGTGCACAATACCTAGCTATATCATGTTAACAGTCATGGTAAAAAAGAATTGAAACATGGAAATTTCAGGTTTTATAGCTACTTCTTCAATCTATATTCACTTATATAAAGATGTCACAGTCCAGGCCTAGTCCTCTGTTCTCTGGGGGCCCCCGCCAGGCCATGTGGGCCCTAGGGGTGCAGGAGGGAGGTGGGGGGCAAAGAGGAATGGTGGGCAGGGAGGGGCTCTCCAGGATCAGAGGATCAGGAGAGGTGTGGAGGGCCTCCAGAAAGTGGGCAGAGACAGAATATACCTCAACATAATAAAGCCCATGTAAGACAAACCTACAACTAACACCATATTCAACAGTGAAAAGCTGAAAGCATTTCCTCTAAGACCAGGAACAAGACAAGGATGCCCACTCTCGCCCCTCTTATTCAACATAATTTTGGAAGTCCTAGTCATGGCAATCAAGGAAGAAAAAGAAAGAAAAGGAATACAAATTGGAAAAGAAGAAAACTGTCACTGTTTGCAGATGACATGATACTATATATAGAAAATCCTAAAGATGCCACAGAAAACTATTAGAACTACTAATCAATGAATTGGTAAGGTTGCAGGATACAAAATTAATGCACTGAAATCTCTTGCATTCCTATACACTGACAATGAATAATCAGAATGAGATATTAAGGAAACAATCCCACTTACCATTGCAACAAAAAGAATAAAATACCTAGGAATAAACCTACCAAAGGAGGCAAAAGGCTTGTACTCAGAAAACTATAAAACACTGATGAAAGAAATCAAAGATGACATAAACAAATGGAGAAATATACCATGTTCTCGGATTGGAAGAATCAATATTGTGAAAATGACTATACTACCCAGAGCAATCTACAGATTCAATGCAATCTCCATCAAATTACCAATGGCATTCCTCACAGACTTAGAACAAAAAATTTTACAATTTGTATGGAAACACAAAAGACGCTGAATTGCCAAAGCAATACTGAAAGACAAAAACGGAGTTGGAGGAATCAGGCTCCCTGACTTCAAACTATACTACAAAGCTACATTAATCAAGACAGTATGGTATGGCACAAAAACAAACATAGATGATTGGTACAGGATAGAAAGCCCAGAGATAAACCCACGCACATATGTTGACCTAATTTATGAAAAGGAGGCAAGAACATACAATAGAGAAAAGACAGCCTCTTCAATAAGTGGTGCTAGGAAAACTGTACAGCTACATGTAAAAGAATGAAAATTAGAACACCACCTAACACCATACGCAAAAATAAACTCAAAATGGATTAAAGACCTAAATGTAAGACTGGACACTGTAAAACTCTTAGAGGAAAACACAGGAAAAACACTCTTTGACATAAACCAGAGCAAGATCTTTTTTGACCCACCTCCTAGGGTAATGAAAATAAAAACAAAAATAAACAAATGGGACCTAATTAAACTTAAAAGCTTTTGCACAGCAAAGGAAACCATAAACAAGATGAAAAGACAACCCTCAGAATGGGAGAAAATATTTGCAAATGAAGCAACGGACAAGGATTAATCTACAAAATATACAAACAGCTCATGGAGCTAAATATCAAAAAAACAAACAACCCAATTAAAACATGGGCAGAAGACCTAAATAGACATTCCACCAAAGAAGACATACAGATACCCAAGAGGCACATGAAAAGCTGCTCAACATCAATAATTATTAGAGAAATGCAAATCAAACTACAATGAGATATCATCTCACAGTGGTCAGATGGCCATCATCAAAAAATCTAGAAACAATAAATGCTGGAGAGGGTATGGAGAAAAGGGAACACTCTTGCACCACTGGTGGGAATGTAAATTGATACAGCCACTATGGAGAACAGTATGGAGGTTCCATAAAAAACTAAAAATAGAACTACCATATGAACCAGCAATCCCACTACTGGGCATACACCCTGAGAAAACCATAATTCAAAAAGAGACATGCACCACAACGTTCATTGCAGCTCTATTTACAATAGCCAGGATATGGAAGCAACCTAAGTGTCCATCAACAGATGAATGGATAAAGAAGATGTGGCACATATATACAATGGAATATTACTCAGCCATAAAAAGAAACGAACTTGAGCTATTTGTAACGAGGTGGATAGACCTAGAGTCTGTCATACAGAGTGAAGTCAGAAAGAGAAAGACAAATACCATATGCTAACACATATATATGGAATTCAAGAAAAAAAATGTCATGAAGAACCTAGGGGTAAGACAGGAATAAAGACACAGACCTACTAGAGAATGGGCCTGAGGATATGGGGAGGGGGAAGGGTAAGCTGTGACAAAGCAAGAGAAAGGCATGGACATATATGCACTACCAAACGTAAGGTAGATAGCTAGTGGGAAGCAGCCGCAAAGCACAGGGAGATCAGCTCGGTGCTTTGTGACCGCCTGGAGGGGTGGGATAGAGAGGGTGGGAGGGAGGGAGACGCAAGAAGGAAGAGATATGGGAACATATGTATATGTATAACTGATTCACTTTGTTGTAAAGCAGAAACTAACACACCATTGTAAAGCAATTATACTCCAATAAAGATGTTAAAAATAAATAAATAAATAAATAATAATTAAAAAAAAACTGCAATGAGGTATCACCTCACACTGGTCAGAATGACCATCATCAAAAAATCTACAAACAATAAATGCTGGAGAGGGTGTGGGGAAAAGGGAACCCTCTTGCACTGTTGGTGGGAATGTAAATTGATACAGCCACTATGGAGAACAGTGTGGAGGTTCCTTAAAAAATTAAAAATAGAACTACCATATGACCCAGCAATCCCACTACTGGGCATATACCCTGAGAAAACCATAATTCAAGAGGACACATGTACCCCAATTCATTGCAGCACTATTTACAATAGCCAGGACATGGAAACAACCTAAATGGCCAACGACAGATGAATGGACAAAGAAGATGTGGTAAATATATACAATGGTATATTACTCAGTCAAAAAAAAGGAACGAAATGGGGTCGTTTGTAGAGATGTGGATGGACCTAGAGTCTGTCATACAGACTGGCATACAGTGACGTAAGCCAGAAAGAGAAAAACAAATATCGTATATTAACACTTATTTGTGGAATCTAGAAAAACGGTACAGATGAACCTATTTGCAGGGCAGGAATAGAGACTCAGACATACAGAATGGACATGTGGACACAGTGGGGAAGGGGAGGGTGCGACGAACTGGGAGATTAGGTTTGACATATATACACTACGATGTGTAAAATAGATAGCTAATGGGAACCTGCTGTATAGCACAGGGAGCTCAGCTCACTGCTCTGTGACGATCTAGATGGGTGTGATGGTGGGGGAATGGGAGGGAGGTCCAAGAGGGAGGGGTTATAGATATACATATAGCTGATTCACTTCATTGTACAGCAGAAACTAACACAACATTGTAAAGCAATTATACTCCAATAAAAAATTAAAAAATTAAAAAATTTTAAAAAAAGATGTCACAGTTAAAGACATTTAAAACTCAAATTATCTGGAGAAAAGATTCATATAAAATTTATTTTTAGAAACTGATATTCAGCCTTTTGCTATCGGAGTTGATTGCTCTTATATGTAAACTTCATTTTAGTTTTTGCACATTTGAAAATACAAAGACTGACATTTAAAGCCTGTGTAATGTGTCATTAAAAAGAAATTCAAATGGGAACATTTCTACTTTGTCAGGAATATATAGTTTGTTAGGATAGTGGCTATACTAACTGCTTACAAGTTTGAGTACTAAATATATCATGAACTGTTAAGTATATTACAAGGGAAAAGATAAAGCTGAAACAGGGCTAGAGAATTTGTTCTGATCCCAATGAGGCCAGGCAACTAGAATGTTAAAGGAAGACCATGCAGTTTTCCAAAAAGCTGCTTTATAGAGGTATAATTGACATGTAATAACCTCCACATATCTAAATTGTACAAACTAATAAGTTTTGGTATATGTACATACCCAGGAACCATCATCATAATCAAGATAATGAACATATCCATCACCTCCAGAAGTCTCCTTGTGTCCCTTTTTTTTAAAATTAATTTTTATTTCATATTGGAGTACCATTTATTTACAATTGTGTTAGCTTCAGGTGTATACCAAAGTGATTCATCTATACCATATACATATATCCATTCTTTTTCAGATTCTTTTCCCATATAGGTTATTACAGAATATTGAGTAGAGTTCCCTGTGCTGTACAGTAGGTTCCTGTTTCCTGTGTCCCTTTGTAATCCTTTCCACTTACTCCCCTACCCCTGCATCTGCCCAACCAGACAAGCACTAATCTACTTCCTGCCATTAGAGATTATTTTGATTTTCCTAGTGTTTTATATTAATGGGATTATAGTATGTAATCTTTTAAGTCTGGATTCTCTAACTTAGCTTAATTATTTTGACATCTATCCTTGTTGTGTGTATCAGTAGTTTCCTCTCATTGCCAAGTAGTATTCCATTATATAAGTATACCATAATTTATCAATGCACCTGCTAATGACATCTAGGATGTTTCAAGTTTGGGGCTATAAAAAATAAAGCTGTGAAAATTAGTGAGTGGATATATGCTTTTACTTCTTCTGGATTAATAACTAGTAAAATGGATGGAGCACATAGTAAGTGTATGTTTGGCACTTTCTTAAATAAACTTTTGTAAGTTGTACAATTTTACATTCCTATCAGCAGTGCATGAGAGTTACAGTTCCTCCACATCTTTGTTTGACAGGGCTTTTAACATTTTGACCAATAGCCAAATGTTGAATAGAACATTTTGACCAATAGCAAGCTTTTAACATTTTGACCTATAGCAAGCTTTTAACATTTTGACCAATAGCCAAATGTTGAATAGGTGTGTAGTGGTATGTTATTATGATTTTTATGTTCATTTCCCTAATTACTAATGATATTGAGCATCTTTTTAAGGTGCTTATTTGCCATCTGTACATCTTCTTTCATGAGGTATCTGTCCAAATATTTTTCCCATTGTTTTAATTCAGTAGTTTGTTTCCTTGTTACTGTGTTTTATGAGTTCTTTATGTATTCTGGATGAATTTTTATCAAACATACTTTTTAAAATATTTATTTCTTTAGGTTGCTCCAGGTCTTAGTTGTGGCATGTGGGATCTTAGTTGCGGCATGCAGGATCTTAGTTGTGGCATGCGGACTTTTTTTTATAAAAATTGATATACTTTATTTTTTAGAGAAGTTTAAGTTCACAGAAAATTGAGCAGAGTACAGAGTTACCATATACCTCCTTTCTCCCAACCTCAGTTTCTACTGTTACTAACATCTTACATTACTATGGTGCATTTGTTACCGTAGCTGAACTAATGTTAATACATTGTTAATAATTAAACTGCATAGTTTACGTTATGGTTCACTCTGTTATACTGAAAGTTCTATGGTTTTGACAAATATATAATGACAGTTATCCACCATCACAGCATCATAAAGAATAGTTCACCGTGGTAAAAATCACCTCTGCTACCTATTAATTCCTTCCCTGAACTCCTAACAAAGAGTGATCTCTTTACTAGTAATCTTTTTACTATCTGTAAGTTTTATCTTTTCCAGAATGTCATATAGGCAGGATTATATACTATGTAGCATTTACTGACTGACTTCTTTCACTAAGCAATATGCTTTTTTTGTTCCTCCATGCCTTTTGTGTCTTGAGAGCTTGTTTCTTTTTATTGCCTATTAACATGCTCTGGATGCACCACAATTTACTTATCCATTCACCCTCTGAAGAACATCTTAGTTAATTTTAAGTTTTGCAAATTCTGAGTAAAACATTTACGAACATTTATGTGAGCGTTTTTGTGTGGACATGTTTTCAGCTCATTTGAGTAAATACTTTGGAGCATGATTGCTGGATCATATGGTTAAGAGTATATTTCATTTTTTTAAAAACTACCAAGCTGTCTTCCAAGGTGGCTGTGCCGTTTTGCATTCCCACCACCAATGAATAAGAGTTCCTATAGCTTCACCCTCACCAGTATTTGGTGCTGCCAATGTTTGCAGATGTTCTTTAGCAAATTGAGAAAGTTACCCTCTATTACTAGTTTGCTAATGTTTTTATAATACAGCGATGTTGCATTTTGTCAAATGCTTTTTCTACATCAATTGATATAATCATGATTTTTATTCTGCATCCTGTTGACAGGATGCATTACATTGATTTATGTTTGAACATTGAACCAACCTTGCCTACTTGAAATAAATGCCACTTGGCCATGATGTACAATTTTTTATTCATTGTTGTATTTGATTCACTAATATTTTCTTGAATATTTTTGCATATGTTTATGAAATATTGGTCTGTATTTTTCTTTTCTTATAAAGTTGTTGCTTGGTTTTAGTATTAGAGTAGTGCCGGCCTCATAGAATGAGTTGGAAATTGTCATTCATCACTGCTGGGAGAGTAACACATCTATGATTCTATGGAGTGAAGGCAATGGGAGTCCCATATTTGGTAAATCTTCTGGATTCTGTCCTAGGTGCTTACTCTCTTGGCTGATTTGAATCTGTATCCTTTCCTTGTAATAAAACATGTAATAAAATTATAACCATGCTTTTTAACAGCTTTCAGTTATTTTTGTAGTCTTTCCAGTGAACTGTCAAACCTGAGAATGATTTGGGGAATCCACTGAACTTGCAATTGGTGTCAGAAGTGAGGGCAATCTTGGAGACTGTTCTCTCTAACTGCAGTGGGCCTAAACTCTATACACCTTCTTTTTTCATGTAAAAGCTTTTTTTAAAAAATAAACATACATATATTTAAGGTGTAAAGCATGATTATTTTATATGTGTAGTTTAATGACTGACACAGTCAAGCTAATTTTCATATCTCCTCACACAGCTACCATTTGTGTGTGTGTGTGTGTGTGTGTGTGTGTGTGTGTGTGTGTGTGATGAGACAACCTGAAATCTACTCTCATAGCAAATTTCTGGTATTCAACACAGAATTATTAACCACAGTCATCGTGCTGTACATTAGCTCTCTAGACATTCATCTTACATAACTGCAACTTTGTGCCCTTTGTCCAGCATCTCCCTGTTTCCCTACCTCCCCGCCCATGATAACAACTGCTCTACTCTCTGCTTCTATGTATTTGACTTTTAAAAATTGCACATGTAAGTAGGATCATCTTTTTGTTTATGCCTACCTTATTTCACTTATTCTTTTTATTTCTCTTTTGGCTAAACAAACATTTATTTCTCAAAGTTCTTGTCAATATCTGTAAGTCTGCTTCTACTTGTTTTATTCACTACTTCACTGTATATTTTAGATTCCACATATAAGTGATATTATACAGTATTTGTCTTACTCTGTTTGACTTATTTCACTTAGCATAATGCCCTCCAAGTCAATGCATGTTGCTGCAAATGGTAAAGTTTCATTCTTTTTTATGGCTGAGTAATATTCTATTACTTACAGTTGGGTGCATGTATCTTTTTGAATTAGTGTTTTTGTTTATTTGGGTATATACCAAGGAACGGAGTCGCCAGGTCATATAGCAGTTCTATTTTTAGATTTTTGAGAGACCTTCATATATTCCACAGTGGCTGCACCAATTTACATTCCCACCAACAGTGTAGGAGGGTTCCCTTTTCTCCACATCCTCACCAACGTTCGTTATTTGTGTTCTTTTTGATTATAGGTATTCTGACAGGTGTGAGATGATATAGAGACTACTACAAACAAGTACATGCCAACAAAATGAACAATGTAGAAGAAATGGACAAACTCCCAGAGAGGCACAATCTCCCAGAGTGAACCAAGAAGAAACAGAATATATGAACAGACCAATCACCAGTAATGAAATTAAATCAGTAATTTAAAAACTCCCAACAACCAGAGGTCCAGTAACAGACGGCCCCTCAGGCAAAATCCACCAAGCACTCTGAGAAGAGCCAACACCCACCCGTCAAACTACTCCAAAAATTTCAGAGGAAGGAACACTTCCGAACTCATCCCACGAGGCCAGCATTGCCCCAGTTATCCAAATCTTGTATTTGTCAAAAAGTTCTTTTTATGAATCTTCTTGAAGATCTTTATTTTACAAGAGCATCAGAGTAAAACAATAATTGTTCTCATCACCCGCTTGGGCATTAGCACAAGGTGGGAATCAGCTGCATTCTTTATTTATCCCTCTGATTTTTCTGGAACCTTTCCTTTAAGGAGAAATCACTGGGTTCTGCGGAAACTGTGAGTGGTGACCATCAGGTAAATCTGAGACCAGACCAAGTTCAACCAAAGTTGTCATACTTACTTCCCTTGTAGGATTCCACATGGTATTAAGAGGCACTGTGGGAAGAGCATATTAGTAACTGCCATGTCTTGGGTCCTGTGGATTACCTCTGCCCGGGGAGAAATTCCAGTGGCAGGTATGGGTGACACATGCTCTTCCTTAGCAGATAGCAGCCTGGGAACTCGTCTGACACTTTGACCTCCACATGGAAAAATCTTTTCTTTTTGTGAATAAAGGTGGCCTTGGAGGTCCAGATTTCAGGGAACTGGCCCACAGTCCCCAGGAGGGTCGCGGCTTCAGCCGGTGGGGCCTCTCCAGAGCCGGCAGTGTCGTGAGGCCGCCCTGCCCTGGGGCTGCAGGGCAGCCGGCATGCGGACTTCTTAGTTGTGGCATGTGGACTCTTAGTTGTGGCATGCGGACTTTTTAGTTTCGGCACGCATGCGGGATCTAGTTCGCTGACCAGGGATCAAACCCCGGCACCCTGCATTGGGAGCAGAGTCTTATCCACTGGACCACCAGGGAAGTCCCTATCAAATATTTGTATTCCAGATGTTTTCTCTCAACCTGTGGCTTGTCTTTTCATTCTTTTTAACAGGGTCTTTTGAAAAACAGAAGTTTTACATTTTGATGAAGTCCAATCTCAATTGGTTCTTTTATGGATTGAGCTTCTGGTGTTGCAGCTAATAAATTTATAACTGATTGCAAAGATTTTCTCCTGTTTTTTTTTGTGGAGGGAGTTTTGGTTTTTTTTTTTTGCAGTACGTGGGCCTCTCACTGTTGTGGCCTCTCCCGTTGCGGAGCACAGGCTCCGGACATGCAGGCTCAGCGGCCATGGCTCACAGGCCTAGCCGCTCCGCAGCACATGGGATCTTCCCGGACCGGGGCACGAACCCGTGTCCCCTGCATTGGCAGGTGGACTCTCAACCACTGCGCCACCAGGGAAGCCCGGGGGTGGGGGAGTTTTATAGTTTTAGGTTTTCATTGTTAAAAAGGAGACAACCGGCTCAAAATGAAGTCACTTGTCCAAAACCCAGGTCACCAAACTGAGACTTAACACCTAACTTTTACAGTTTCAATCTTTCCCAGGAGAGGACTCTTAATCAGTCAATCCAAAATTACCTATGAGGGGACTTCCCTGGTGGCACGGTGGTTAAGAATCCACCAATGCAGGGGACACGGGTTCGAGTCCTAGTCTGGGAAGATCCCACATGCTGCAGAGCAACTAAGCCTGTGAGCCACAACTACTGAGCCTGAGAGCCACAACTACTGAAGCCCGTGCACCTAGAGACTGTGATCCGCAACAAGAGAAGCCACCACAACGAGAAGCCTGAGTGCTGCAATGAAGAGTAGCCCCCGCTCACCGCAACTAGAGAAAGCCTGCATGCAGCAGTGAAGACTGAATGCAGCCAAAATGAATAAATAAATAAAATAAATTTATAAAAAAAATTATCTGTGAGGTAATGCACCTGATAGATCCCTGCCCTCCCCCAAAGGATGGTGACCTCACCTGAAACAATGCACTCTTTACTAGTAACTTTCTTGTCCTGCTCCCTTCTGCCTATTAAGAGTCTTCCATGTTGTATAGCTCCTCAGAGCTCCTTTCTATTTACTAGAAGGGATGCTGCCCAATTCATGAATTGTTGAATAAAGCCAATAAGATTCTTAAAATTTACTTGGTTGAATTTTGTTTTTTAACAACATTTAGGTCTATGATCCATAAGACATGATTTAATGGGAATACTCTACCTAATGCCCCAAGAATTATAAATTTTATCCCTCTGGTTGATAGGAAGTTACTACTCCCAGTTGTTATTTTACTAATATGAATTCTAAAATGAAATGGTCACTTCCTCTGAAAAGTTCCTATCACTTGTTCCTCACCAATTAGGTTTTCCTTGTTAGTTGGAATTAACTCAAAATAAGAGTACTTCTCACTACCTCCTTCCCTTCATCTAGACCAGTCAAACATCATTACATATTCCAAACTGACAACAGTGAGTGTTCTAGCATGTACCCAATATTATACATTTAGAGCCCCTATTGCTATCTTATTTCTATGCCAAACTTTACTGTTTTTTTAGGGCAGCATCATCTACTTCCTATTCTGTGGACTCCCACAATTATATCACTTCCATATTTCTTTTCTATTGTCTTTACCCAAATGCTCTTAACTATGATTCCACCTGAAGAATAGAAAGGTTTCGTTATTCTTAAATTCTTAAATCACTTGGAAGTATGACTTGACATTGATTTAGACTTGATTTAAAGGCCCAATTTATATTTCTCAGTCTGCTCATATACTGGCTACAGTTTATATCCATGATAGACACAAGGGCGTCTCTAAGATGCTGCAGTTCAATTCTAAGGTTTCTAAGTCTCAAGAAGCATATCGATAGGCATTCATGCAATACTAGCCTGGAGCTTTAGGGGAGAAAGAAATCTGTGGTTAAAGGCTCAGATGCAACTTTGAGACCATACTCTTGAAGAAATGAGCAAAGCAAATCCAAAAAGAAAAAAAAAAACAGTGGCAAGGATCAAGAGGAAAGAAGATTAGGTGCTCTAGCCTACAAGAAATTGAAATGGCTCCATTCGGCAAAAGTAGGTGTGTAGTACACCACATTTCCATTAATCTCTAAGTGATCTAATGATCAACAAAAAGCCAGTAAAGAGACTAAGAAAAGTTAAAAACAGATTAAAAATTCCAAGTTTGAATGGTGACCGACGCATACCCAGATGCAGAAGAGAGTTAACGTAGCAGGCTTGAGACTGCTCTCCTTAGAAGAGCCTACTTACAAGGCTGGCCCTTGGATGGCATTTGGGAAATTGGATTTGGGGAATATGCCCACCATGTCCTAAGTGTTAAGAGTATTTTATTGTGCCTAAATTGTTTATACAAGCAATATGGTTTATACTGAATAAAACTGGTACATGCTAGACAGAAGATGCCAGTATGACCAGCTTCCAATGAAGACCTTGGGCACTGAGTCTCTAATGAGCTTCCCTGGTAGAGAGCACTTCACATGTTTCATAATTAGATGCTGGAGGAATTAAGAGTGTAATATAAGTTAGCAGGTCCCCTGAGAAAGAGAACCAGGAATGGCTTTCTTGACATAAGAGAAGCCATTTTGGCCTAATTCATTTTGTTATCTAAGCCCAGCCATAATGCCTGCCCTTGAACAGGTCTCAGTAATTAATGATCGTAAGGGAACAAAGGAATGCAGGAACAGAGAAAGGGCAGCCAAACAATAGTGCAGTGATGAAGCAGAGTCCCAGTTCCTCCTCAAGGGATATACATAATATATCTTTGAGTTCTGCAGGAACAAAGGTCCCCACCCAGGTGGAGGATGGAATGATGAAGTGGACCTTCCTGACTTCAATCCACTAAAGCTTGAACTCTGTCGACCTCTGCTCCAATTCTCCTGTGCTCAAGCTCTTCATGAATATGCATGTACCCTCAGCTTAAAGCTTGCCCAATTTTGCTGTTCAGTGAGACACTGCTTTGGTCAAGATCTCTGGTGTTCTCCTTCCTTGCTGCAAGCAATAATAAACCCTTCCTTCTCTTGATCTTTGGCTTGATTGCGTCTACTGGCTCAACACCCACCAAGAGGTGAACCCAGTTTTCGGGTAACAAGTGAATCTGGTGTGACTCCACTTCGACAAAATTCTTATAAGGCTGTACATGATTTTCTCCAGACTTCACCCCATGTACCTTTTCCCTTTGTTGATTCTGCTTTGTATCCTTTCACTGTAATAAATCTTAGCCGTGAATATGACTATATGTAGAGTCTAGTAGGCCCTCCTACCAAATCACCAAATCACCTAGTGGGGGTGGTCATGGGAACCCTGATACACTCAGTTTCTGAGTTTAATAGATTAATATGGTCCCTTGCTTTAAAAATAAAAAAGAGTGATATGAAGGTGGCACATAGTTCCAGCTGGGTGTGAGTGCTGTGAGAACTCAGGCAAATGCTGAGAGCAGAGGTGCCAAGCAAGAATCATTTATGTAGCAGAGTGAGGGTAGATGGAAAAACAGCAGTCACTCAGCCTGCCAAGCAGGTGGCTTTCATCAAACACTTACTTCATGCCCAAGGCAGAGCAAAATGTTTAAGCCTACACATCTTTTGAGAACTTTGAACACTGTGCAAAGATTTAAGCCACACAGAGCAATAGATTACAAATCAACAAAGCATTAAACTTAAAAAATTAATACTTTGACTCAGTCTGGAAGGAGAAATGAAGCTACCAACATGTTTAGCTAACCACCTAGAACAGTATTACCTCCCAATGCCAATGTAAGGCCTTACTGATACACAGTGAAAGACAGGAACAATGGACTGAGAGGTTCAGTGCTTAAATAGTGCTGTATTTGGGAAGACACATAGGTTACCATTTATGTTCATACCTCCTTCTAGCCTATTCTCTCAACATGTTGCCTCTATAAGTAGTATATTTATATCTGACTGATTAAAAAGCATGCCTATCACTGTTTAGAAAGCTATTAAAGTAACCAGGAAGATACCATACTCTAGAGAGTATTTATCAGAGCTTTCTGTTAATCAGTACATTGGTTGAAATGAAATAAATTTACTTAGCAATACAGAAATCATTCATACAGTATGGGAGATTACGATCATATAACAACACCAGTGAAACACTGAACTCCAAATCTTAAACTAATCTGACTGCTCCAGTCTCAGAGATTTCCTCCTGCTCAATATTCTTCAGATTTAGCATCACAAAAGTTAGAGCAGGGAAACAACCTTACGTAACATCAGGTCTGTTCACATTTGATAAAACAGACTTAATATAACCCTCCTGTGGCATTTAGAATAGAATATCTTGCATTGTTTTCTTGTCCATCAGACTATCCATCTTTCCTTCTCTTCTTTCCTCCTTTTCCTCCCTATGTATCATCTGTTAAGTCTCTTTAATCAGAGTAAGTCATTAAAAGGGAAGTCTTGCATCTACTTTGGGTTTTTGGTGGCAAATGCTGTAAACTGTAAAATGAAGACTTGCAATAATTATACTTAATTTTGACATTGAAATTTTCATTGGGTTTGATTCACCATTGTTCAACAGTAAATTTTTCTACTCGTATAAAGGTATAACATATGCAATAACATATCAGAGAATCTTTCTGAAAAGGATGGATCTTACTTAAGCTAACAAGCCCAGCAGTATTGATCTCTTTAAATAATCAGCTTATTGATTATGGGAACTTATAAACTTCTCGTATCCAGGCATTAATCACCACTCCCGAACTGCACTATTTAAAATGGCAGTCACTAGCCATGTGTGCCTACTGAAACTACACTAATTAAAATGAAAAGTCCAGTCTCATTACCCATATTTCAAGTGCTCGATAGTCACACTGATGATGTGTTACCATGTTGGACAGTGCACACTAAGAACAGTTCCATCAGCACAGAACTGATGGGACAGTTTTATGGGACAGAACTGCTCTAGGAGTTGTTCTACTTCTTCTATTAATAGGGAACTTGGATTTACAACAGATTTCTCAGTCTCTCTGTCTGCTTTACTTATATTCCATGATGTGCCTAATCCAGAGGCTTTCTATCATGAAAAACAGTAAGCATATATGTATCCTTACATAAAAAAATCATAGTTATAGAAATAAACAGAGTATTTAAAGTAGCCATGTCATAGAACTTTAAAACTATTATTTCTCTAAAAGATACAGGATTGGCCAGTGATTCTGCGATGGACAAATGCTTTAATTGGTCTTAAACATTTTTTTTAATTGGAAAAGTTATTTAGAAACTATCATTTGGTTGAAGGTGGTCAAAAAGGACAAACTTTCAGTTACGAGATAAGTTCTGAAGATATAATGTACAACATAATATGGTTAACGAGACCATACTGTATATTCAAAAGTTGCTAAGAGAGTAGGTGCTAAATTTTCTCATCGCAAGAAAAAAAAATGTAACTACGTGAGATGATGGATGCTAACTAAGCTTACTGTGGTAATCACTTTGTAATATATACATATATCAAATCATTATGATGTACATCTTAAATTTATATTATTTTTATGTCTTTATATCTCAATAAAACTGGAAAAAAAGAAAGAGAAAAAAGGGAAACAATATCAAACAACAAAAAAGTGTAAAAATAAGGTATATTAACACTCATATGCCCTTTTCCCAGATTTACATACTGTTTACGTTATACCCCATTTTATCATTTGCACAGATATTTGCACACATACATATGTAATATTTTTCTGAAGTATTTGAGAGTAACTTACATATATCATGACCATTTATCCCTAAATACTTCACTGAGCATTGCTTATGAACAGGAATTTTCTTACATATATAACTACAGTACAGTTATCAATTTCATAAACTTTATCTCACCTATCATCCACATTATGATTTTATCAGTTGACCTAATAATATTTTTTATATTATATTCCTCCCAACGTGGTTAGACACTGCATTTAGTTTTCATATCTCTTAATTCTCTTTTAATCTGAAATATTGCCATAGCCTTTGTCTTTTATGACATTTCCATTTTTGAAGTATACAATTCTTTTCCTCCTTTATTTAGAAGAAAGTTTGTCAATTTGTGTTTGATGTTTCCTTGAGATTTAGATTCAGGTTGTGTACTCTCACTGGGAACACTGAATAGGTGATGTGTTCTCAGAGTTTAACACCTGCAGACATGATCTCTCCATGCTGTATAATTACTGTTTTCTTTTTCTTCCTTACAATTAATAAACAGTCTTAGAGGAAACACTTAAAGACCGTGAAAATATCCTGCTTCTCCTCCTCATTTCTCCCTAGATTTAGCAGCCACTGACGACTCTTGCTTGATTCAACCTTTTCTATGATGGTTTCAAAATAATGATTTTCCTACTTTAGCACTCCTTCCACATTTACTAGCTGACCTTGCAAAATTTTACTGTAAATAACAACCCTACTTCCTCCCCAGCCACCCACACATATATGTATATATGTATCTGCCTGTCTGTTTGTCTATCTATCTATCTATGTCTCTATCACTGATATACACTCATGAATGTCTATTTTCTCCCCAAAGTATATAATTAATTCATTACTGTTCTTAATTATTTAGTTTATTTAAGTAAGTTCTTATTAAGTAAGATAGTTCCTGTATTTGGTGATATTATTTAAAAATGAAGCAATGACTGGGTTATTAACACAATGCCAAACTGGCTGGAAATGTCAGGCCTGATGCCTGACCAGAAGAAAGTCGGGGAGGAGGAGAGGAAGGTAAGAGAAATGGAGAAGGCTGGATGGTGTGGAAGTGTTCCCACATGGACATCAGACTCATGAAAGAAGGGTAACTAGAATTAAAGCAGCCACAGGCTTTCCAACTATACCTGTTAGTCGCAAATGGAAATGTCCTATTTTACATTTTGAAAATTGGCTTCCCTTTAAGGGAAAACATATGGTTAATGATTTAAGCTTCTGTGCAAGAAAATTCCTGAGAAATTGTGATGCACAAAAAAATGGGGCTAAAATAAATGTAAAAGAATGACAACAGTGGCAGCACTAGTTGAACATGAATAGAATCAGGACTACAATTAAATATAAAAATATGGTTATAGCTACTCTTGTAATTCAGCATCTCCACAATTAGTTTTTTCCCCACTAGGACTAAAAAGTATGCAGTGCTGTCTTGCATCCTCCCCTCCACTATCCAATTCAATCAGTGCTCAGAGATCCTAAAGAAATGTGATTTTTTCCAGTGGTTAATTTGGAGCTGTAGCAAAGGGCAGACTTGTCATTAAATAACTACCCTTGAATAAAAGAAATCTCAGGAAATAAAAGAATGAGAAGACAACTGTTTCTGCATGTGAAAATTTAGAAATAAGTTTTCCAGCTAGGTATGTTCAAGATGACAATCGTAACAATTGATTTTCAGTTTTAGAGTATGGTGTGCTTTAAAGACAGAAAAAGTAGAACTGGAGTGACAATCCCACTGGTGGGAAGACAGGAAAACAGGGCTGCAGCCAGCAAGGAAAGCTTACTAGGCAATCTTCTGAGAGTTTGTGAGGTACATATGTCACTCAATAGAGACAACTTTCATACAACAACTTGACTCATAGGAGAGTTCATTGATGGTAAAAAGAGAAAAAGAGGGAGAAAAAGGTTGAGCAAGGGGCAGGAAAAGTGAAGGAGAACTGAAGGATAAAAAATAATAGAAAGTTAGAATGAAAAGGGCTAAGGTCTTTCTTCTTTCCTTCTACTTTCTCATTTTCTATCTGAGAAAATGGAAGATGAGAGAAATTAAATGACTAAACCAAGTTCACACAACTGAATAGTAAGAAGAGCAAAAATTAGAGCTCCAAACTCATTTTCAACCAAGCAGCTGAGGCAGAACAGAAAGAGCACTGACCTTCAGATTACAGAGTCTGGGTTTGAATCTTTACTACCACTGGCTCATTCTATGGGCCTAGGCAAAGTCATGGCATTTCATGAACACTTTGAAGAAACTCATTGGCAGTCTAAGAAAAGTGAGTTAACAGAGATTTCTGTGAGTGGAGACTAGGGTAGCATTAGCAGCTAGCTGTTAAGTCAATGTTAAGAGGTCCCCAACACTGAACTCTGAAATGTAAGTAGTGAGACCTATAGAAACCAGGGAGAACCTATTACCTCAGTGTACACAAGAGATAAAATTCCAAATAGTACTGAGGATATTTTAAACAGGGTGAATTTGGAAAAAATACATTTGCATTTTCTTCTCTGTTCTCTCTGCCTTTGAAACCCAACAACAAAGTTCTAGAAGTAGTAAAGGGCTAGACTCTTAGTTTCTCTTCCTAATATTGAGTTTTGAGAGTTCTTCATATATTTTGGATACAATTTATTTTTGAAATTTTGAATTTTATTTTTTTTACAGCAGGTTCTTATTAGTTATCTATTTTACACATATTAGTGCATAATGGGATACAATTTTATCAGATGTGTGATTTAAAAATATTTTCCTAGAGTCTGTGATTTGAATTTTCATCCTCACCACAGTACCTTTAGAAGACTAGTTCTTAATTTTGATGAAGTGCAATTTATCAATTTTTCTTTTATAAATCATGCTTGTGGTGTTGATTCTAAGACATTTTCCCTTAACCCAAAGTAAAAAGGTTTATTTTTTTTCTTTTGGTTGGTTTTTTTTTTTAATGTTTTCTTCTAGAAGTTTCATAGCTTTAGGTTTCACATTTAAGTTTAGGTATAATATATTATATATAAGTCTATATATAATATATATATTATATATATATATATAATATATATAATTAGACCTTAGACCTATATAATTAGACCTATATATAATATATATAAAGTCTAACTCTGGATGCTGTATTCTGATGCATTGATCTGTTTATCTTTACCATATTGTCTTAATTACTGTAATTTAAAAATAAGTCTTATTTGACTCTTTGGATTTTAAAATGAATTTCCAATTCAGCTGTCTATTTCTACAAAAAAAGCATGCTGGAATTTCAGCTGGTATCAGTTGAATCGTTAGGTCAATTTTGGGAGAATTGACATATTAACAATATTGGTTTTCTGATCCACAAACACAGTATATCTTTCCAATATGGGGTGTTAATCTTTTGCAGAGCAGCTATCAGAGTACGAGTCACATTTATCCCTAAGTATTTCATATATTCTGATGCTATTATAAAATGGTATTTTAAAAATTTAACCATTTAAAATGTTTTTAAGTTTTAACATCCTACTTTGTTGTTAACATGTAGATATACAATTGATTTTTTAAACTTTTTGGGGTAAATACACATATGATTTTCCATCTTAACCATTTTTAAGGGTACAGTTCAGTGGTATTAAATACATTCATAATGTTGCATAACCAACACCACCATCCATCTTCATAGCTGTTTTCACCTTGTAAAACAGAAACTCTGTATGAATTAAACAACAGCCTCCCATTCCCACCCTACAGCCCCTGGCAACAACAATTCTACTTTTTGTCTCTATGATTTTGACTACTCTCAGTACCTCATATATGTGTTATACAATTGGTTTCTATAAATTGATCTTGTACTTTGCAACCGTCCTAAACTCATAACTTCTATTGGCTTTTTTTGTAATTACCTGCAAAGTCTGTTTGTACACTTATGGTTTATGGTTTACATTTTGATCATGTCACCTTCAAATAAAGATAGTTGTAGTTCTTTTACAATCTGTATGTCTTTTTCATGACTTACTGCACTGGCTAGACCCTCCAATACAATGGTGAATAGAAGAAGTGAAAGAAAATAACCCTGCCTTATTCCTAATCTGTCACCATTAAAAGTATTATGCTAACCACATGTTTTTCTGAGATGTACTTAATCAGGATAAAGACATTCTCTTCTATTCTTACTTTTTGAAGCTTTTATCATGAATGGAAGTGGGTTTTCTCAAATATCTTTTTTGCATCTACTGAGATGAGCATATGTTTTTTCATTTTTAGACTGCTAATATGGTAAATTACACTGACTGATTTTCAAATGTCAAATCAACTTCACATTCCTGAGGTAAACACTTAGTCATAATGTATTATTAGTTATATTTTTTGAATGAAATTGCTAAAACTGTGTTGTATTTTTGCATCTATTATAACTGAGAAATATTGGTTTGTAGTGTTCTTTCCTTGTAATCCTCTTGTCTGTTTTTTAATCATAGTGTTGGCCTCATATAAGGAGTTGAGAAGAATTACCTCTTGAATTTTCTGGAAAATGTGTGTAGAATTAATACTATTTCTTTTTTTTTTTTTGCGGTACGCGGGCCTCTCACTGTTGTGGTCTCTCCCGTTGCGGAGCACAGGCTCCGGATGCACAGGCTCAGAGGCCGTGGCTCACGGGCCCAGCTGCTCCGCGGCATGTGGGATCCTCCCAGACCGGGGCACGAACCTGTGTCCCCTGCAACGGCAGGCGGACTCTCAACCACTGCGCCACCAGGGAAGCCCAATACTATTTCTTAAATAAATAATAATGTTTGGCAGAATTCACCAGTGAAGCGATCTGAGCCTAATGTTTTCTTTGTGGGAAGGCTTTTAGCTACAAGTTCAGTGACTATTATAGGGCTATCCAGTTATCTATTTCTTCTTAAGTAAGCTTTGGTAGTTTGTGTCGTTCAAGGAATTTATAAGTTGTTAAATTTATCAACACAAAGTTGCTCATTATACATCCTTATTTTCCTTTCAATATCTGTAGAAACTGTAGTAATGTGACATATCTCATTCTTCCTGCTGGTAATTAGCATCCTCTCTTTTCTCTTTTAAATATTTATTTATTTATTTTTGGTTGCGTTGGGTCTTAGTTGCAGCACGTGGGATCTTTCGTTGCGGCACACGGGCTCTTCACTGTGGCATGCAGGCTTCTCTCTAGTTGTGGCACGTGGGCTCCAGGGCGCGCAGGCTCAGTAGTTGCAGCACACGGGCTCCGGAGCATGTGGGCTCTGTAGTTGTGGCACGTGGGCTCTAGAGCACATGGGCTCTGTAGTTGTGGCATGTGGGCTCCTAGTTGTGGCGCATGGGCTCAGTAGTTGTGGTGCGTGGGCTTAGTTGCCCCACAGCATGTGGGATCTTGGTTCCCCGACGGGATTGAACCCGCATCCCCTGCATTGGAAGGCATATTCTCAACCACTGGATCACCAGGGAAGTCCCACTTCTCTCTTTTTTTCTTGAGCAGTTTGCCTAGAGGTTTATCAACTTCACTGATCTTCTCAAAAAACCAGGTTTTGATTTCACTTTTTTTTAGTTTTCTATTTCATTGATTTCTGCTCTAATCTTTATCATTTCTTATCTTCTGCTTACTTTGAACTTAACTTTCTTATTGTAGTTTCTTAAGGCAGAAGCTGAGGTCATTTACTTGAGACCTTTCTTTTCTGATATAGATGGTTAGGCCTATATGCTTCTAAGTACGGCTTTATCTGTATTCCACAAATTTTGATGTGTTTTCATTTGCATTCAGTTCAATATACTATCTAATTCCCTTTGATTTTTTCTATGACCCATGGGTTATCCACACTTTTGTTATTTGCTTCCAAATATTTGGTGATTTCACAGATAACTTTCTGTTATAGATTTCTAAATTAATCCTACTGTGGCCAGAGAAGTACTTTGTATAACTTGAATTATTTTAAACATATTGTGACTTGTTTTATGGTACACAATATAAATTATCTTATTAAATGCTCTGTGTACACTTGAAAGAATTGTATTAGATTATTGTTGGGCAGAGTTTTAAATGTCACCTTAAATTGGCTGATGTAATTCTACTTTTTTACATCCTTACTAAATTTTCTGATGAATTGTTCTGTCAACTGTTGAAAGAAGGATATTAAAATATCTGACTAAAATTGTCAATGTGTCTATTTCTCCTTGTAGTTCTATCATCTTTTGCTTTACATATTTTGAAGCTCTGTTATTAAGTGCATAAACATTTAGCATTATTATATTCTCTTGATGAACTGAACACTTTATCATTATGAAGTGGTCTTCTTTTTCTGCAAATATTCTTTGCTATGAAATATACATTGTCTAATATTAACACAGCTACTCCAGTTTTCTTTTTATTAATGTTAGCATGGTATATCTTTTTTTTCCCCATCCTTTTAATATTGTTTTTTGTTTCCTAGGTGTCCTTTCTGTTCTTTGTTCCCTTTTCTCTCTTCTTTGGCCTTCTTTAGGATTATTTCTCATGATTCTAATTGATCTACTTTGTTGACTTATTAGCTATAATGTTTGTCTTATTATTTTGGGGATAGATTTAGAGTTGCTAGCATATATCTTTAACTTATCAATCTACCTTCAGGAGATATTATGCCACTTCAGACATCATGTAAGAAACCTTACAACAGTATAACTTATTTATCCTCACCCAGTCTTTGTACTACTGTTATACATTTCGCTTCTACATACCTTATATATTCCACATTATATTATTTTTTTTAAATGTGTAAACTGTCTTTTACACTTAAACAGACATAAATAATATGAAGAATATTATTTTATATTTATGTTTAGTGCCTTTCTTCTTACTGGCTTTTCTTTCTTCACACAGCCATCTTGTATCTCTGCTCTGCTTTTTATATTGTTCTCAAAAGGCTCATTCATGTATGCCCTGCCCAATTATTTATCATAAAGCACTTGTCATTATCTGAAATTTCAAAAATTTAATTTCTTTTAATTTTTGAGATTATAAGGTTCATGAGGGCAGGATCTGTACCCACATAACTCAGAACAATGAGCACATAGTAGGTGCTCTATAAACATTTGCCAAATAATTCCATCTTTACCTATTTGTTCCACTTATCTTTCTTCCATATTAGAAAATTAATCTTTACACACTGACATGAACATTAAAATCTCAAATCAGATAATGAGCATTATAACTGTAATGACAGAATTAATCAAATAATGTACCAAGGCTCAAAATCACATTCATTTGAAGAAAAGCAACAAACAGGCTAGCAAAGGTTCAAAAACAGTTAATAATTAAGGGAAGAAATAATTTAATGTTCATTGAATAATGAAGACAATAAAAATCAGGTGGCAAAAGTATCTGAAATTTAATTTAGCTAACAGGCACTTGAAGGAAGATAAGTTATAAGAAGGTTTGACTCCATAAACAGAAGCACAGTCAAATATTACATTTTTGTGTTTACCTGCACGGTGCCTGTCAAATTGCTTTGTCAGTAATGCCTGATATATGAATTTCAATATTCCCATACAAAATGGGGGGAAGAGTATTTAGGACTTCTTCCAGTTTAGAGAGGCTCGGATCAACAGCTTAGCTTTGAAAGAGTCCAGATGGATACCAGGCGATGTCAATATAATACTGAAGAGTGGGCTAGATCTCACACTCTGATTTCTTATCTCAGCATGCTGATGTTAACTCTGCAAAATCAAGTACTACTAATGTGGCTGCTTATATACCACAACAGAACTGGTTCCACATCAAGCCTTTCTGTTGCATGAGTAAACATTCATTCATACTTTGGCTGAGACAATCTATCTATTTATTTTTAATTGTGGTCAAAACCACAAACATAAAAGTTACCATCTTAACCATTTCTGGTCTGCAGTACAGTAGTGTTAACCATATACATTGCTGCATAACAGAACTCTAAATTTTTCATCCTGCAAAAGTAAAACTGTCTATTCATTGAAAAGTAACTCCCCTTTTCCCCCTTCCCCAGCCTCTGTCATCCACCATTCTACTTTCTGTTTCTAAGAATTTCACTATTTTAGAAACCTCATATAAGTAGAATCATTGAGGCAATCTGTTGAGTACTAGATTCCCTTTCCTATCCCATGATGCTCTATGACAGATGGCGCAGTCTTAGAGCCAAAGCTCATTTGAAATAAATGAACAACATAACTAGCTTTCTGTGATCTAGGGTTGAGAATCAATATCAAATAAATAGTCAAATATAAGGACAAACATTCTTGACTCCAAAAAGAACGATCATGAATCTAAATTTGTCCTACACAATTTAACCACTGTATCCCAGTCATACCTAATGTAGAGAACATACAAAGTTTAATATTATTAGTATCATATTATCAGTTTAAACACCTTTCAGATTTCATTTTGAATCTATAAATTACTAGTATAAAACATATTTCTTCAAGTCAATAACCAGGTATCAATGTCTAGACTGCATTTTTCAATAGATTTTATGGTTTGAAAAAATATTTGTGGAATATGCAAGTATATATAAAACTGTGCACCCAGTACCAATTTGATTTGAAACAATTAACATTAAGACAATAGTAAATACATGTCTAAAATGTTGATTTGGTTTTCAGCTATTATGATACTTGTAGTATGTCACCAAATAATTATTTATTATTATTAAATTTAGCCTGATTCGAAGATCTGGAGTAGGTACGCATGACTTTCATTGGAGTTTACAGAGGCTTATCCCTTCTCTCACACTGGTAGCAACTGGTCTATAATAATTGGTATAAGTGTCCAAATAAATAATAAAAAGGAGATGATAAATAACTGGTAAAACATACAGCAAAGTAAAATATTTAAAACCTAGTAAGAATAATTCATTCTGCAGACTGGTCAGCTACCACGACAACATCTTCAACATAAAATTCCCATACAGTTGACCTCTGAACATGGATTTGAACTGCGCGAGTCCACTTCTATGTGGATTTTTTCAATAAATATATTGGAAAAATTTTTTGAGATTTGTGACAATTTGAAAAAACTCACAGAGGAACCACATAGACTAGAAATATTAAAAAAAAAATTAAGGAAAAGGCATGTCATGAATGCATAAAATATATGTAGACGCTAGTCTATTTTATCATTTACTACCATGAAATATACATAAATCTATCACAAAATGTGAAAATTTATCAAAATTTACACGAACATACTGTACATGGCACCACTCACAGTTGAGGGAAATGTAAACAACAATAAAGGTTTAGTTTTAAATCATAACTGCATAAATGAACTATACATGCTGTAGTACTGTAATAACTTCTCAGCCACCTCCTGATGCTACTGCGATGAGCTTGTGTTGCAAGTATGAGTATCCGCTTAAAACATCATGTGACACTCATCATCTCTGCATGAATAGGTTGCCTCTCCAGTAAACTGTGTAACTCAGTAAAAAAGTGATCTCTTGTGGTTCTCGTGTATTTTTCATCGTGTTTAGTGCAATACCATAAACCTTGAATAAAACCATGGGACCCATACAAAGTACCACTAACAATGCTGGAAGTGGTCCCCAGAGGCAGAGAAAAGTCATGACACTACCAGAAAAAGTTGAATTGCTTAATATGTACTGTAGATTGAGGTCTGCAGCTGTGGCTGCCTACCATTTCAAGATAAAGGAATCCAGCATAAGGACCACTGTAAAAAAAAGAAAAGGAAATTCGTGAAGCTGTTGCTACAGCTACTCCAGCAGACACAAAAACCTAACAGTTTTGCGAAATATCTTTTTATCTCATACTGAAAATGCAGCGTTTATGTGGGTGCAGGATTGTTATAAGAAAGGCATACCAATAGACTCTAACATGACTTTTTTAAAAAGTGAAGTCATTATATGACAACTTAAAACAAAAGGAAGATAAAAGGTCTAAAGCTGGAGAATTTAATGACAGCAAAGGATTTTTTTTTTTTTTTTTTCGGTACGCGGGCCTCTCAGTGTTGTGGCTAGGTGGGGGTGTGAAGGGTTTTAAGACAAAGATCCTGGAAAAATTCAAGAGATAACAGACAACACACCAGAGGAATTAACAGAAGACAATTGGATGAAGATGAGTGCTTCTGAACCAGTGCCAGATGATGAGGAAGAAGACATAGAAGAAACAGTGCCAGAAAACAAATTGCATTAGACAGTCTGGCAGAAGGGTTCAAATTACTCAAGACTGCTTTTAAGTTATTTTATGACATGGACCACTCTGTGATACAGGCACTGAAACTAATGCAAACAGCAGAAGAAGGACTAGTACCATATAGAAACATTTTTAGAGAAATGAAAAAGCAAAAAGGTCAGACAGAAATTAGGATGTATTTCCATAAAGTTACACTGAGTGTGCCTGCCTCCCCTTCTACCTCCTCCATCTCCCTCACTTCTGCCACCTGAGACAGCAAGACCAACCCCTCCTCTCCCTCCTCCTCCTCAGCCTACTCAACATGAAGACAAGGATGAAGACATTTATGATGATCCACTTCCACTTAATGAATAGTAAATAATCATCTGAGTTAATAAACAAACTAATCTGTTGGATATGTGTGTGTGTTCCTGTGAAAATCAAATAAATGTACAGTAAGAACTGTGTGAGACCTTTTTGTGTCACCATCATAATCACCTAAGTTTTCATGATATAGAACATCATGTGCAAGACTTGTATTGAAGTGGATAGCCTTTCCTTACATAGGCATAAGGTGAGTGATATTTAATATAAAATTAATAATGTTTTAGTTTTCTTACTGTCTTATAACTTTGCTTTCAAAGAATTACATTACCATACAGTATGCCTCTCTCATACTTCGAGTAACTGTGTATCAGTCTATCATCACGGGTAAGTGTTTTTTTAAAAAAAGTAACAATGTTTCCAATACTATATTATGAATATGACTATAATACTGTATGCCATAAAAATTTTATTTGACAATGATTCATTCATTAGTGTATAGGCTAGGCTACCTTGAAGCAATTGTTATCGATTATACTAGGCTACCATAAACAATTGTATTGTTGTTTCTTCATTACCAATGGATAAGTCGTTATACCTGTAAATAAAGATGAATTTCTTTTTCATTTTGATTCCAGTGCTAGTGTTATATGTATAACATCTACAGGGTTTTGTATCATATAAGACAATGTTTATATAGGTACTGAGAGACAGCCAATTCATCTTGTAAACAGATGACATAAACTTATGGTATTGATAAATACAGTACAGTACTGTAAACGTATTTTCTCTTATGATATTTTTAAATAATATTTTCTTTTTTATAGCTTACTTTGTTATAAGAATAGGGTATATAATAAATATACAAAATATGTGCTATTCAACTGTTTATGTTATCAGTAAGGGTCAACAGTGGGCTATTATCAGCAGTTAAGTTCAGGGGGAGTCAAAAGTTATATGCAGATTTTCAACTGTGTGTGGGTTTAGCACTGTTTCTAACCAAACAAACTTGGGACCAGGATATAGAGAGTAGGCTATGGCCAGAGCTACAGTGGGTCTGCCCTGGTTTAAACTCTGTTCCAGCCTAACAAGGAAAAATTGGCTGGTTTGGGGTCTCTGCCTTTGCCTTTAAGTCCTGATGTAACTTTCTTCCCCCAAGGTTGCTAATTAAAGAATAATAATTAAAAAAAAATCCAATCCCCACATTGTTCAAGGGTCAACCGTATTCAGATATCAGAGAAATCAAGTATTTAGAAAACAGGAAATAAAGATGTAAAATTCCATAAAACAAAGTAGAATCTAACTAGAGAAATATGTCCTAAGAACTAATTTCCAAATACTCAAATACCACTAAGGCATACAATTTACTTAACTTTGCCTCCTGTGGCAGGCAGGCAGCTTCTCAGATGGCCCCAATGATCACAGCCTGTCTCCTGGTACTGGTGCCCTTGTGTGTGAACATCTGCCCCGGCATGTAGGCAGGACCTGTGACTTGCTTCAAATACAGCAAAGGTGATGAAATGTCATTCCCACAATTAGGTTATACAAAACAGCAACTTCTAGTTGCTAGTAGACTTGCTAGTAGACTCTAGTGCCTTCTTGACTCACCTGTTTTGATGAAATAAACAGCCACACTGGAGAGGTCTATATGACAAGGAACTGAGGTTGGCCTCCAGCAAAGAGCCAGGTAGGAATTGAGGCCTGCAGTGCAAAAGCCCACAAGGAACTGATTCTTTCCAACTACATGTAAGAGTGGAAGTGGATCCTCCCCCAGGCTGTTAACACCTTTGTTGTAGCCTGTGGAAGACCCCAAAGCACAGGAACTAGCCAAGACTTGACTGGATTTCTGACCCACAGAAACTGTGTGTTAGGTGTGTTTTAAGCTGCTACTTTTGTAGTAATTTGTAACAGAGAATAGAAAACTAATACACCATCTTTAAAGTAGAGATATCTCAGAGTCTTATGACATAAATTAAATGACTTATTGAAGATGTCGGAGTAGAAGGACATGCTCTCACTCCCTCTTTAGAGAACACCAGAATCAAAACTAACTGCTGAACAATCATCGACAGGAAGACACTGGAACTCACCAAAAAAGATACCCCACATGTAAAGACAAACGAGAAGCTGCAATGAGATGGTAGGAGGGGCGCCATCACAATAAAATCAAATCCCGTAACTGCTGGGTGGGTGATGCACAAACTGGAGAACACTTATACCACAGAAGTCCACCCACGGAGTGAAGGTTCTGAGGCACACGTCAGGCTTCCCACCTGGGGGCCTGGCAACGGGAGGAGGAATTCCTAGAGAATCAGACTTTGAAGTCTAGCAGGATTTGATTGCAGGACTTTGGCAGGACTCAGGGAAACAGAGACTCCACTCTTGGAGCATACACACAAAGTAGTGTGCGTGTCGGGACACAGGGAAAGGAGCAGTGACCCCATAGGAGACTGAACTAGACCTACCTGCTAGTGTTGGAGGGTCTCCTGCAGAAGTGGGGGGCAGCTGTGGCTTACCCAGGGACAAGGACACTGGCAGCAGAAGTTCTGGGAAGTATTCCTTGGTGTGAGCCCTCCCAGAGTCCACCAGAGGGCAGACAACAGAAGCAAGAAGAACTACAATCCTGCAGCCTGTGGAACAAAAACCACATTCACAGAAAGATAGACAAGATGAAAAGGCAGAGAGCTATGTACCAGATGAAGGAACAAGATAAAACCCCAGAAAAAAACTAAATGAAATGGAGATAGGCAATCTTCCAAAAAAAGAATTCAGAATAATGATAGGGAAGATGATCCAGGACCTCGGAAAAGCAATGGAGGCAAAGATTGAGAAGATGCAAGAAATGTTTAACAAAGATCTAGAAGAATTAAAGAACAAACGAACAGAGAGGAACAATACAATAACTGAAATGAAAACTACACTAGAAGGAATCAATAGCAAAATAACTGAGACAGAAGAACGGATAAGTGACCTGGAAGAAAGACGAGTGGAATTCACTGCCGTGGAACAGAATAAAGAGAAAAGAATGAAAGGAAATGAAGACAGACTAAGAGACCTCTGGGACAACATTAAATGCAACAACATTCGCATTATAGGGGTCCCAGAAGGAGAAGAGAGAGAGAAAGGACCCGAGAAAATATTTGAAGAGATGATAGTCTAAAACTTCCCTAACATGGGAAAAGAAATAGCCACTGAAGCCCAGGAAGCACAGAGAGTCCCATACAGGATAAACAAAAGGAGAAACATACTGAGACACATAGTAATCAAACTGGCAAAAATTAAAGACAAAGAAAAATTATTGAAAGCAGCAAAGGGAAAAATGACAAATAACATACAAGGGAACTCCAATAAGGTTAACAGCTTATTTATCCTGAGAAAGTCTACAAGCCAGAAGGGAGTGGCATGAAATATTTAAAGTGATGAAAGGGAAGAACTTACAACCAAATTACTCTACCCAGCAAGGAACTCATTCAGATTCGATGGAGAAATCAAAAGCTTTACAGACAAGCAGAAGCTAAGAGAATTCAGCACCACCAAACCAGCTCTACAATAAATGCTAAAGGAACTTTTCTAAGTGGGAAACACAAGAGAAGAAAAGGACCTACAAAAACAAACCCCCCAAAATTAAGAAAATGGTCATAGGAAAATACATATCCATAATTACCTTAAACGTGAATAGAGTAAATGCTCCAACCAAAAGACACAGGCTTTCTGAATGGACACAAAAACAAGACCCATAAATATGCTGTCTAAAAGAGACCCACTTCAGACCTAGGGACACATGCAGACTGAAAGTGAGGGGATGGAAAAAGATATTCCATGAAAATGAAAATCAAAAGAAAGCTGGAGTAGCAATACTCATATCAGATAAAATAGACTTTAAAATAAAGAATGTTACAAGAGACAAGGAAGGATACTATGTAATGATCAAGGGATCAATCCAAGAAGAAGATATAACAATTATAAATATATATGCACCCAATATAGGAGCACCTCAATACATAAGGCAACTGCTAACAGCTAAAGATGAAATGGAGAGTAACACAATAATAGTGGGGGACTTTAACACCTCACTTACACCAATGGACAGATCATCCAAACAGAAAATTAATAAGGAAACACAAGCTTAAAATGATACAACAGACCACATAGATTTAATTGATATTTATAGGACATACCATCTAAACCCAGCAGATTACACTTTCTTCTCAAGTGCGAATGGAACATTCTCCAGGACAGATCACATCCTGGGTCACAAATGAAGCTTTAGTAAATTTAAGAAAATTGAAATCATATCAAGCATCTTTTCTGACCACAATGCTATGAGATTAGAAATCAATTACAGGGAAAAAAACGTAAAAAACACAAACACACGGAGGCTAAACAATATGTTACTAAATAAGCAAGAGATCACTGAAGAAATCAAAGAGGAAATCAAAATATACCTAGAGACACATGACAATGAAAACACGATGATCCAAAACCTATGGGATGCAGCAAAAGCAGTTCTAAGAGGGAAGTTTATAGTTATATAAGCCTACCTCAAGACAGAAGAAAAATCTCAAATAAACAATCTAACGCTACACCTAAAGGAACAAGAGAAAGAACAAACAAAACCCAAAGTGAGCTGAAGGAATGAAATCATAAAGATCAGAGCAGAAATAAATCAAATAGAAATAAAGGAAACAATAGCAAAGATCAATAATACTAAAAGCTGGTTCCTGAAGAAGATAAACAAAATTGATAACCATTAGCCAGACTCATCAAGAAAAAGTGGGAGAGGACTTCAATAAAATTAGAAATGAAAAAGGAGAACCTACAACAGGTACTACAGAAATACAAAACATCCTAAGAGAGTACTACCAGCAACTCTGTGCCAATAAAATGGACAACCTGGAAGAAATGGACAAATCCTTAGAAAGGTATAACCTTCCAAGACTGAACAAGGAAGAAACAGAATATATGAACAGACCAATCGCAAGTAATGACTGAAACTGTGATTAAAAATCTTCCAACAAACAAGTCCAGGACCAGATGGCTTCACAGGTGAACTCTATCAAACATTTAGAGAAGAGCTAACACCCATCCTTCTCAAACTCTTCCAAAAAATTGTGGAGGAAGGAACACTCCCAAACTTATTCTATGAGGCCACCATCACCCTGATACCAAAACAAGACAAAGATAGTACAAAAAAAGAAAACTACAGACCAATATCACTGATGAATATAGACGCAAAAATCCTCAACAAACTACTTGCAAACAGAATCCAACAACACATTAGAAGGATCATACACCATGACCAAGTGGGATTTATCCCAGAGATGCAAGGATTCTTCAATAAGTGCAAATCAATCAATGTGATACACCATATTAACAAATTGAAGAATAAAAACCATATGATCATCTCAATAGATGCAGAAAAAGCTTTTGACAAAATTCAACACCGATTTATGATAAAAACCCTCTAGTGAGTGGGCACAGAGGGAACTTACCTCAACATAATAAAGGCCATATATGACAAACCCACAGCAAACATCATTCTCAATGGTGAAAAACTGAAAGCATTTCCTCTAAGATCAGGAACAAGAAAAGGATGTCCACTCTCACCACTATTATTCAACATAGTTTTGGAAGTCCTAGTCATGGCAATCAGAGAAGAAAAAGAAATAAAAGGAAAACAATTTGGAAAAGAAGAAGTAAAACTGTCACTGCTTGCAGATGACATGATACTACATATAGAGAATCCTAAAGGTGCCACCAGAAAACTACTAGAGCTAATCAGTTTTGCTAAAGTTGCAGGATACAAAATTAACGCACAGAAATCTCTTGCAATCCTATACACTAATGATGAAAAATCTGAAAGATAAATTAAGGAAACACTCTCATGTACCACTGCAACAAAAAGAATAAAATACCTAGGAATAAACCAACCTAGGGAAACACGAGACCTGTATGCAGAAAACTGTAAGACACTGATAAAAGAAATTAAAGATGATAACAACAGGTGGAGAGATATACCATGTCCTTGGATTGGAAGAATCAATACTGTGACAATGACTATACTACCCAAAGCAATCTACAGATTCAATGCAATCCCTCTCAAATTACCAATGGCATTTTTTACAGAACTAGAACAAAATATCTTAAAATTTGTATGGAGACTCAGAAGACCCCAAATAGCCAAAGCAGTCTTGAGGGAAAAAAACGGAGCTGGAGGAATCATACTCCCCGACCTCAGAGTATACTACAAAGCTACAGTAATCAAGACAATATGGTACTGGCACAGAAACAGAAATATAGATCAATGGAACAGGATAGAAAGCCCAGAGATAAACCCATGCACATACGGTCAACTAATCTATGACAAAGGAGGCAAGGATATACAATGGAGAAAAAACAGTCTCTTCAATAAGTGACTCTGGGAAAACAGGACAGCTACATGTAAAAGCATGTAATTAGAACATTCCCTAACACCATACACAAAAATAAACTCAAAATGGATTAGAGACCTAAATGTAAGACCGGACACTATAAAACTCTTAGAGGAAGACATAGGAAAAACACTCTTGGACATAAATCACAGCAAGATATTTTTTGATCCATCTCTTACAGCAATGGAAATAAAAAGAAAAATAAACAGATGGGACCTAATGAAACTTAAAAGGTTTTGCACAGCAAAGGAAACCCTAAGGATGAAAAGACAACCCTCAGAATGGAAGAAAATATTTGCAAATGAATCATCAGACAAAGGATTAATCTCCAAAATATATAAACAGCTCATGCAGCTCAATATTAATAAAACAAACAACTCAATCAAAAAATGGGCAGAATGCAGTGGTTGAGAGTCTGCCTGCCGATGCAGGGGACACGGGTTTGTGCCCTGGTCCGGGAAGATCCCGCACGCCGCGGAGCGGCTGGGCCCGTGAGCCATGGCTGCTGAGCCTGCGCGTCCGGAACCTGTGCTCCGCAACGGGAGAGGCCACAACAGTGAGAGGCCCGCGTACAGCAAAAAGAAAAAAAAATGGGCAGAAGACCTAAGTAGACATTTCTCCATAGAATACATACAGATGGCCAAGAAGCACATGAAAAGCCGCTCAACATCACTAATTATTAGGGAAATGCAAATCAAAACTACAATGAGGTATCACCTCACCCCAGTTAGAATGGGCATCGTCAGAAAATCTACAAACAACAAATGCTGGAGAAGGTGTGGAGAAAAGGGAACCCTCTTGCACTGTTGGTGGGAATGTAAATTGATACAGCCACTATGGAGAAAAGTATGGAGGTTCCTTAAAACACTAAAAATAGAATTACCATATGACCCAGCAATCCCACTACTGGGCATATTCCCAGAGAAAACCATAATTCAAAAAGACACATGCACCCCAATGTTCACTGCAGCACTATTTACAATAGCCAGGTCATGGAAGCAAACTAAATGCCCATCGACAGATGAATGGATAAAGAAGATGTGGTACATATATACAATGGAATGTTACTCAGCCATAAAAAGGAATGAAATTGGGTCATTTGTAGAGACATGGATGTATCTAGAGACTGTCGTACAGAGTGAAGTAAGTCAGAAAGAGAAAAACAAATATTGTATATTAACGCATATATGTGGAACCTAGAAAATGGTATAGATGAACCGGTTTGAAGAGCAGAAATTGAGCCACAGATGTAGAGAACAAACGTATGGACAGCAAGAGGGGAAAGCGGTGGGGGGTGGGGGTGGGGATGTGCTGAATTGGGAGATTGGGATCGACATGTATACACTGATGTGTATAAAATGGATGACTAATAAGAAAATAAATAAACATTGAAAAAATGACATTAAATAAGTAAAACTAAATTGCCTAAAATACAGATATTAGATGGTTAGTTCTACTCATTTTCTAGTTAATTAACTTGTGGCATTCCAACCAACAGCTGGAAGAATATAGTTTGTTTAGAATATAAAACAAATTTTGGTAGCAAACAACTTTATAGTAACTTAAACCCTGTACTTTATTTTCATTGTATTTTTAAAATTAATAGACTTTTTTTTTTTTTTTTCCTGGTACGTGGGCCTCTCACTGTTGTGGCCTCTCCCGTTGCAGAGCACAGGCTCCGGACGCGCAGGCTCATAGGCCCAGCTGCTCCGCGGCATGTGGGATCTTCCCGGACTGGGGCACGAACCCGTGTCCCCTGCATCAGCAGGCGGACTCTCAACCACTGCGCCACGAGGGAAGCCCCAAAATTAATAGACTTTTTAAGAGCAGTTTTAGATTTAAAAATTGAGCAGATAGTTCCCATATAATCCCTCTCTCCCCCTCATGGTTTCCCTGATTTTTAACATCTTCCATTAGCATAGTGCATTTGTTACAATTGATTAACCAGTATTGATGCGTTATTATTAGTCCATAAAATCCATAGTTTAATTAGGGCTCACTCTTTGTGTCTTGTGTTATACAGTTCTATGTATTTTGACAAATGTTCTAGCTATTCATCCCTCATTCCCTCTCCCTGACTGCAGGCAACTACGGATCATTTTACTGTCTGCATAGTTTTGTCTTTACCCTACACTTTGGGTTGTGATCTCCTCCAGTAATATAGCTTACTCTTTCCACCAGATAATATACAATGAGTCAGAGCCAGTAAATGTGACTCAGTATTCATGCTTCTCATGTTCCCTATTAGAGTTACTCTCATGTTCTTTACTAGAGTTATCCTCATTTACATTTCAGCTAATTCTTCTGCATTTTGATAAAGCATTACCTTCTTTGGTCAGTCTCTCTCTCTCTCTCTCCCTCCCTCTCTCTCTCTCTCTCTCTCTCTCTCTCTCTCTCTCTCGGAGAGAGAGCCTTAACTATTTTCTTACAATAAATTGTTTAAATTGTCACATTTTAAGTTTAATTTCTGGGTAAAGGACATTACAGTAGCAGACAAGCCAAAATTCTATGCACTGGGCTTAAGAATATATTCGATTGGGGCTTCCCTGGTGGGGCAGTGGTTGAGAGTCCGCCTGCCGATGCAGGGGACGCAGGTTCATGCCCCAGTCCGGGAAGATCCCACATGCCGTGGAGCGGCTGGGCCCGTGAGCCATGGCCGCTGAGCCTGCGCGTCCGGAGCCTGTGCTCCGCAACGGGAGAGGCCACAACAGTGAGAGGCCCGCATACCGCAAAGTAATAATAATAAATAAATAAATTTAAAAAAAAGAATATATTTGAGTGGTGGTGGAGGGAGACACAGAACTGCCTTTCTAACTGTTTGTTTAGCCCAATCCTCACAGTTCACAGTGACACAGAAATTCAATAAGCATAATCATCTTAGGATTCAGAATTCATATGGCACAGTATGCTATACGCATACAACAGAGCCTTGCCTGCACCCAAGACCTTCATTATCATTATGATTCATGCCACTGGATCACATTTTAAATAAATCTATGTCAAAATGAATCCTACAAACACTTTTAATATTAATTCCTATTAAACTGAGAATCTTTGCAACATAACTGATATAATACCAGATTTATTAGGTTCACCCATCTGTGAAGAGTAGCATTTCCTTGGCTATTAAAAGTATATATTTTATTGACTAGGATTGCTTATTGACTTAAGGGTACAGCTGTTAAAGTGATCTGGCAATCGATCCTACAAGCACACTGAATTTATCAGCAAGATACCCAGACATTCGGAAATGGTCTTAATATTACGGCTCCAAAAAGCAAAGCTTCAGGCACTATTCTAGGATCTCCTGAAATTTGTAGTTACTTGAATACCAGATCATTCACTGGTCTTTTTTTTCTTATTAAGGATTTCATGTACCATAAAAGTAATACTCTATTCTTTTTTTTTTTTTTTTGTAGTTAAATAAGTTGGATTTATTATTTGCTGCAGCGAGGGGAAACACACACCTTGGGGAAACATGGATGTGTTAGGAAGATCCTACTATATAGGATTTGGGCTTTGACTGAGTAATTTGAGGGAAGCAGGTGGGAGTTTGCTCTAGATTGGATGCTGTCAGAAAACAGGGATGATTCTATGAGTGGATATTTCAATAAGTTTTATCTTTAGGGAAGGGAGACTCAAAAGAGGATAAGCTATAATTGGTAGAGAAGTAGCAGTCACTCATTTTGGCCAAAAGAGGGGATGTATGGTAACTTGTGGGCTGCACAGTGACCTTGGTTTTGTCTGTATTTAGATATAATTATGAAGCGGCCTTGTTTTGTCTTATTTTATCATGGTCTCAGAGTAACCTTGCATGGGGTTAGTGTTCTGTGAGATTGTTTCTGTTCAGTAGGGGAATAACATGGCCCACAGTGAGTGCTAGGCCAGTTTTCAAGTGTCACATACCGCCCCCCTCCTCTTTTTTTCCTTTCTCACAAGTTCCAGGTGATGCTGATACTACTGGTCAGAGACCACCAGCCTTTGAGAACCACTCTCTGAGAGGGTAAAGAGACCTGAGACCTATGTTTGGAACAGGTACATAATAAAGTAATACTGTATTCTTCTTAATTAAAGGCAGTACTTCTGGTTACTATTAGTTACATAAGACTAAATGAAATACGGCGATCAATGTTCAAGTTCAGGTGGTCACTGTAATATGCATAAAAAACACTGTACCTAAAGAAGAACAAAAACTGGTACTGAGAAAAATCAATATATGAAGTTAGGCTTCAAAAAGGGTGTCTTCAATGTTGGAATAATGTTGAAGTTAATTTTTGTGCATGGTGCAAAGGGTCTAAATTTATCTTTTCTGCATGTGTCCAATTGTCCTATCAATGCTTGTTGAAAAGATTATTTTTTCCGCATTAGCACCTTTGTTGAAGATCAGTTGACCATAATTGCTAGAGTTTATTTCTGAATTCACAATTCTGTTCCACTGGCCTAAATGTCCATCATTATGGCAGTACTACATTCTTGGAAACTGTAAGTATTAGTTTTCTATTTCTGTATAACAAATTACCACAAACATAGCAATTTACAATAACACAAATTTATTACCCCACAGTTCTGTAGGTCAGAAGTTCAGGCAGGCTTGGCTAGGTTCTCTGCTTAGTTTCTCACAAGACTGAAATCAAGCTATCAGCTAGGCCAGGTTCTAATTGGAAATACCTGAGGAAGAACCTGCTTCCAAGCTCAGGCTGGTGACAGAATATAGTTCCTTGTGGCGGCAAGACTTAAATCACTCTTTTCTTGCTACTGGTCAGAGACAGCTCTCAGCTCCTAACCCCTTCCATCTTCAAAGCCTGCAATGGTATGTTGAATACCATTCTTATGCTTTCAATCTCTCTTTCTCTTTTGCTCCCAGCTGGGGAAAACTCTCTGCTTTTATCATGTAATTAGTTTAGGCCCATCTAAATATTATCTCCTTTTTATTATATAACATAACATATTATGGGAGTAAAACCATTTCGGCAGGGGTCAAAAGTCATAAAAGTAAGGTTAAAATTCTATCTACTATACTGTACCTTTAGAGTAAACATTAAAATTAGAAAGAGTGATCTTATACTTTACTGTTCTTCCTCAAATTTTTTGGCTATTAGTATTACTCTGCATTTCCATATAAACTTTAGGATCATCTTATCAATTTCTGTAAAAATGAAATTATCAAAATTTGCTGGAAATCTGATGGAGATTGCAACAAACCTATAGACTAATTTGGGGAAAATTGCCATTTTAATAACATTGAGTCTTGCAACCCATGAACATGGAATAATATCTTAGATCTTTATTTCTCTCAGCAATGTTTTGTTATTTTAAGTGTTTTTATTGCACTGCTTTTATTAAATATATCCATTTTTGAATTGTTCACTGGAAGTAAATAGAAATAACATTGACTTGCATACTGATCTTGTATCCTACAACTTGGTGAACTTATTTATTAGTTCTATCATGTTTTTGTGTGTGTGTGTGTTTGTGGATTTCTTAAGATTTTCTACATATAGGACCATGCTGTCAATGAATAAAGACAGTCTTATTCTAGTAATATAGACAAAATTTTCTCCAACAGTTCTGCCTTCTGTCCTCCTCCCTTTGTGCAAGTACACATACACACACACACACACACACAACGTCTTTATATCTTAGAAGCTCAACAATACAGTTTTATAATTATTGTTTTATTCAGGTGTCTTTTAAGTTTTCTATTTAAGAAAAGAGAGATATGCAATTACTTTTACCAGTGCTCTATTTCTTTATGTGAATTTGAGTTGCTGGCTTATGTCATTTTCTTTCATCTGAGCAGACTTCTATTAGTATTTATTGTAAAGCAGATAAGCTAGCAATGAATTCTCTCAGTCTTTATTTATTTAGGAATGTCTTTATGTCACTTTCATTTTTGAAGGATAGTTTTATTTGATTGCCAGTTTTTTTTTCCTTCAGCTCTTTGAATATGCCATCCCACTGCCTCGTTCCTCCACTGTTTCTGATGAGAAGTCAGCTGTTAATCATATCTTTGTTCTATGTACAAATCTTTTATTCCACAAGGAGTTTAGTAGTACATTTGAGTCAGACATATAACATATCCAAAGGGCATAACATTTTTGATTTGGCTTCTTTGTCAGTTAGAAGTGTGGTGACACTTCTGGACTGCCAAGCAAATCTGGGCTTCTTATAACAGACTCAAAGATAGCTTAGTATAGATAGAATTAAAATAAATATTGCACAGTAAATACACATTAAAATGCATAAGTAGGTTAGACAGAATTAAAATGGTAAGGAGCTCTATTAGCACATGCCTACATGAGGCAGTTAAAAAATGTTTAACCAAAAGAATACATGAAAATAATCACAGAATAGGAAATAGTCCCAAGACACTGTGGCCCTAAGCACTACAAAAACTCTTTTAACAAACTATAGAGACAATAGTAATGGAAACCACCCAGAAACAATTAAACATGCACTCAGCAATGATTTACCTATTATAATTCAGATTCTGTCCAGTCCATGACCTAGACCTAAATAAAGACAGAACAAGTAATCATAGGAAAAATGGAAATGTTTCTATAAAAGGCCTTTTACTAGATCAGAACAGCATGGATTCATTAATATCCATTGCCCATGGCTGAAAAGAAATGATGATTTTATCCATTTTAGAGAAAAGGGGGAAATCTCAAGATGAATCCAAATCTACCTTTTTATATCTACTTGGCAAAAACATGGAAGAGTTAAGAAAAACATTAAGGCAATCTTGCATAGAGACATTTTCAAACTGCAGTGGGAAAAGCTACTCAAAGTGCTGCCTAGGCTTTCTCTTAATATAAAGAATACTGTGGAAATACCATACCTCTCCTGAAATGATACAGCCTATCAAATAAAATTAAAATAGAAGTTATAAGCATCAGAGTTTAAGGTGACATTATTTAAGTTCAGATTCACACACACACAAAATAGTAACACTCAACTGTGACAAGAAGAGCTATATTCTAAAATGTACTCTGGTTAAAACTATGGTTACTAGATACTCCCATGTCCAAGAACAAGGTTATACTGTGGGTAAGTATTGTTTCTTAAGATAAGGAAATGGAGTAACAGACACACATCAGTGAGGTATCTCAGTCTAAATAGAACAAGTGAAAAATCTTTCTAGATTCCACAATGAAGAACTTGTAATGCTGAACAAATTACAAGATGAATGGAGAATGCATTCATCTTTGAGGCAAAGCAAGAAAGAGGATGGGGGGAAAAGCAAGGAAAAAATTCGCTCTGTAAATGGAGCAACTTCTTTTCAACCAAATGGCAGAAGTAAAAAGAAAACCATAAGCTAGCACATTCTTCTGAAGAACTGCAAATTTAATAAAATTATAAACAAAACCTATAATGAGCAAGTTGAGCCACATGGCAACCAACACAATGAAGAAACAAAAGAAGCCTCTTAAAGTCAAATGAATGCCTCATGAAAAATGAACTACTGCATCTCTATCACAAAATCTGAAGGTGAGTTTAAAAAAACCTTATTTCTTTTAGCTTTTTATCTATTTATCTATCTATTTATTTATTTATTAAACATCTTTATTGGAGTATAATTGCTTTACAATGGTGTGTTAGTTTCTGCTTTATAACAAAGTGAATCAGTTATACACATACATATGTTCCCATATCTCTTCCCTCTTGTGTCTCCCTTCCTCCAACCCTCACTATCCCATCCCTCTAGGTGGTCACAAAGCACCGAGCTGATCTCCCTGTGCTAAGCGGCTGCTTCCCACTAGCTATCTATTTTACGTTTGGTAGTGTATATATGTCCATGCCTCTCTCTCACTTTGTCACAGCTTACCCTCCCCCACCCCATATCCTCAAGTCCATTCTCCAGTAGGTCTGTCTTTATTCCCATCTTGCCCCTAGGTTCTTCATGACTTTTTTTTTTTTCCTTAGATTCCATATATATGTGTTAGCATATGGTATTTCCTTTTCTCTTTCTGACTTACTTCACTCTGTATGACAGACTCTAGGTCCATCCACCTCACTACAAATAACTCAATTTCGTTTCTTTTCATGGCTGAGTAATATTCCATTGTATATATGTGCCACATCTTCTTTATCCATTCATCTGCTGATGGACACTTAGGCTGCTTCCATGTCCTGGCTATTGTAAATAGAGCTACAATGAACATTTTGGTGCATGACTCTTTTTGAATTCTGGTTTTCTCAGGGTATATGCCCAGCAGTGGGATTGCTGGGTGGTATGGTAGTTCTATTTTTAGTTTTTTAAGGAACCTCCAGACTGTTCTCCGTAGTGGCTGTATCAATTTACATTCCCACCAGCAGTGCAAGAGTGTTCCCTTTTCTCCACACCCTCTCCAGCATTTATTGTTTCTAGATTTCTTGATGATGGCCATTCTGACTGGTGTGAGATGATATCTCACTGTAGTTTTGATTTGCATTTCTCTAATGATTAATGATGTTGAGTATTCTTTCATGTGTTTGTTGGCAATCTGTATATCTTCTTTGGAGAAATGTCTATTTAGGTCTTCTGCCCATTTTTGGATTGGGTTGTTTGTTTTTTGGATATTGAACTACATGAGCTGTTTGTGAATTTTGGAGATTAATCCTTTGTCAGTTGCTTCATTTGCAAATATTTTCTCCCATTCTGAGGGTTGTCTTTTGGTCTTGTTTATGGTTTCCTTTGCTGTGCAAAAGTTTTGAAGTTTCATTAGGTCTCATTGTTTATTTTTGTTTTTATTTCCATTTCTCTAGGAGGTGGGTCAGAAAGGATCTTGCTGTGATTTATGTCATAGAGTGTTCTGCCTATGAAAAAACCTTATTTTGAGAACAAATAAAATTTTATGTTTACCTGACATTTTGGCTACTCACAGGAAAATCAAATAGTTTCCCACAATCTCTAGTGTATTTGTGCTCTGGCATTCAAAAAACTGGATTTCAGATTAAGATCCAAAAGAGGGTTGGTCATAGAAACAAGGGCTTGTAAAGCAAATTTTCAATATTTTTTAGCTATCTCAAAGTTTTCTTGTCTTTCTCGCTTCAAGAAAATATGGAGTCAGACTGTTTAGGTTCATATCTTGATTTCCTAAATTGCTACCTGGATGACAAGGCAAGTCTCTTTTTCTGCCTGGGATTCCTCCTCTGTAAAATGGGGATAATAACTTCATTGGGCTACTGAGGGACTAAACGATTTAATGTGTGTTAAGAGCTTAGAACAGTACCTGGAGCACACAGTATTTACCATATTAAATTTTGTTAAATAAAAATTAAAACTTTATTAGGCCAACCTATATTAGGTTCTGAGTATAAAGAAACCAACAGGATGCTGTTTTTAAGAAAGCTTGGTGAGAGAGGTGGATGAACAAACAATGATTACAAAAGAACAAGAACAGTGCTATGATACAGATGAGTAGTCTATTTGTGAGCACATAAAGAGGACCTCTAACTTTACCACATCCTCATCCAGAGTGTTCACAATGATGCCCTTCCTGACAGGAAGTAGATTTGTCCACCAAATCCACCCAATTCCCATGAGGGTGAGTGAGAAGGTGCTTACCTTTGCTTAGCTAAGAAAAGCCTGTCACAAAGAACAAATCAGATAACAAAGGAAACGGGTGGCAATCTCCACTTGGTATTCAACAAGAAACTTATTTTTCCTCTCTAGGTTCAAATAGCAGAGTCTACAAGTGCTCTCAATTTCATTTTCATTGTATGTACAATATAATCTAAAGTCTGACCACCGGGCACTTCCTGAAAACATGGTTTTAAAATTTTCTCATGATTAAGTCAAAATGAAAATTCAAAAGTATCTCCTTTTTTTTTTTTTTTTTGCGGTACGCGGGCCTCTCACTGATGCGGCCTCTCCCGTTGCGCAGCACAGGCTCCGGACGCGCAGGCTCAGCGGCCATGGCTCACGGGCCCAGCCGCTCCGCGGCATGTGGCATCTTCCTGGACCGGGGCACGAACCCGTGTGCCCTGCATCGGCAGGCAGACTCTCAACCACTGTGCCACCAGGGAAGCCCCCCAAAGTATCTCCTTTTGAGAGTATACTTTCTCCATACCTGTGACCAACAGTTTCTTCCTAGTATTTGTAATTTTTTTAGTTTTGCTCCTCAGGGTTGAGGTTAAGAGAGGCAGTGTTAACTATGATTGGTCTCTAGGGAAACCTCTAAGAATCACTCTTTTAAACATAAAACACTACCCTTTAGAAAGTTTTATTTTCCCCTCATTTCAGCAGTAGATAGAAAAAGGGCTAGGCCTCCTTATCTAGATGTCTTTAAACTCCCTAATGACTATTTCTTGACTCTCAGTCTATATCCTTAACTACTGGCAATTGAAAAGTCCCTCAGCCTCTCCTTCACTACCCTTGGCCAACGTTTTTGTGCCCTTTAACATCTGTCATAGAGACAGAGGGCGTGGCAATGTAAAGACTAAGGTCAGAAATCTGATCGTCATGTTATAATTTTCTCTAACCTGACCATGAGAGCATTAGGAAAGTGCCACCTTAAAAACTGCCTGCCCTTTTCAAAGTGGCAAAACAAATCCAGATAAAAGTATTAGCTTCCACCTTCCTCTGCCTCATTTTATAGCACAGGTTTTCAGAAAACAGAACAAAAGAAAGTATTTCCAGTTAGAATACAAATTAACCATTCATACTGTGGTTCTTTCTTATAAATATTGTGACTTCAAAAAAAAAAAGGGAGGGTACGTTAAAAGTCTAAGCTATGCCACATTCCAGCAAAATTATTATTCTTTCTTTTCTTTTTACTTTTCCATATGTCCAAACTTGAGGTTTAAAAATGGATCTTCTTAGCCGAAACTCTTAACCCATCTGAGACAGGTGCCTCTAGGTTGAACAGAACAGTGTTCTTTAGAAGGTTACAGAAAACCATTCAAGACCTGCTACTATTCAAAGGGAGAGGATAACCCTTTAGTTAGTACATTATCCATGTTTTAATAATAATATGAATGACTCTGACACTCTATATAGTTTTTTCTACAACATTTTAATACGAAAGCTATCCTCATCCATTTAAATTCATTTGGATATGAAAAAGACAACCAATGTCACTTGCTAGAGGGCAAGAAGTAAGTCTTCAGAACTTGTTTCACATCACAACTGGCAGGGTTCTGAACTTTCATTTAATTATATAATATATACTATTTGATGATATGTATATAAATGTTAATATGCAAACACTCTCATATATACTTATGTGATTAATACATATATACAAACACAAAATCATGCTAAATGTTCCAGTTTTCTCCAGTTAAAGCTTTTACAATTTGCCAAGACACTTTCATTACTCTAAAACTCTAAACATGAGTTAGAAGAGGCTTATGAGTAAAAAAAAAAAGAGCCCACCTGATCTTCATTAAGTAACAAGAGCAGTGGGTTTTCTTTATCACTCCTGCTGTGCTTTCATACAACCAGGAGCTTCCCTCCTGACCCAGAGCCTGCTTCAAGTAATCATTCCTGACCTCTGGGCCCCAGGAACAGAAGAGGAAAGGGAAACAGGGAAGTAAATGAAGCCAACTCAATCACGTGCTGTAACTGTAGGTCTAAAGACAATGTTGTATACAGTGAGACAAAGTAAAAGGCAGATAACTCTTCTGACATCTTGCTGATCCATTAAAGACAAGAAAAGGTAAGAAAAAAGATGCTTACCTGTTGTTCCTGAATTTTAGCAGCACCAAGTTCTGAGAGAGACACAGTGAGCTTCTCCTGCTGTTCTGATAGATATTTCTGATAGAGGCTTAGAAGTTCTTGGCATTCTTTATACTGTAGCTGAAGAGGTGAGATTGCAAATTAAGGGAAAAAGCTAATAAATGGATTTAAACTGCATATATTGGTATTGTTTTTCAGATTTCAACAAACAAAATAGAGACAGAAATGTAACCATACTTGGTGAGAGTGCAGGTAAGCTATAGTCTTCAGATGAACACAGCATATGTGCCCCCCTCAAAATCATGAAACAATAATTCACAGGGAGTAACAATGTTTATCCTATTAAAATTTTTCTTTCTCAAGTCTTTAAATTTGATAAAAACAAACATATGCACAAGAATGAAGGTGGACCCCCATCTCACACCATATATAAAAGTACCTGAAAATGGATCACTGACCTAAATTTAATAGCTAAAACTATAAACTTTATAAAAGCAAATCTTTGTGACCTTGGATTAGGCAATGGTCACCTAAAAGCACAGCAATGAAGAACAAATAAATAAACTGGATTTCAAATTTTAAAACTTTGTGCTTCAAAGGACACTATTAAGAAATTGAAAAGACAACCTCCAGAATGAGAGAAAATATTTGCAAATCATACAAATGATAAGGTCTGGTATCCATATATATGTAAAGATGTTATATGACTCAACAATAAAAACTATTACCTAATTAAAAATGGGCAAAGGACTTGAATAGACATTTCCCAAAATAAAATATACAAATGGCCAAGCAGCACAAGAAAAGATGCTTTACATTGTTAGCCATTAGCTACTAGGAAATGCAAATCAAAATCACAGTGAGATACCACTTTGCATTTACTAGGATGGCTATAATCAAAAAGACTGACAATAACAAGCACTGGCAAGAATATGGTGAAATTAGAACCCTCCCACATAGCTGATGGGAATGTAAAATGCTGCTGCTTTGGAAAATAATTTTGCAGTGCCTCAAAAAGTTAGACACAGAGTTACCATATGACCCACAATTCTACTCCAATGCCCCAAGATAATTGAAAATATAGTTTCACATTAAAAACTTATACATGCATATTCAGAGCAACATTATCCATAACAGTGAAAAAGTGAAAACAATCCAAATGTCTATCAAGTGACAAATGGATAAACAAAATGTGGTATACCTATAAAATGGAATATTATTCAGCCATAAAAAGAAACAAAGTATCCCTACATTCTACTATATGAGTAAAACTTGAATATATTATATGCTAAAGAAGCCACACACAAAAGGCTACAAATTCTATGTATGTTGTTGTTTAAAATACCTCTTCCAATGAGCCAGGGAAAAGAATACTTAGTTCTAAGTATACCAGATCACAAGTAAGAGTTACATTCATCCATGTTCACTTTCTGTCCTCCTCTCCAATTTTCTGAAGTACCCATTATGTGAGAAAAGCTAAATGGGGAAAAAAAGAGAAATGTCCAGAACAGGCAAATCCATATAGAGAGAAAGTATATTAGTGGTTGCCAAAGATGGAGAAGGGACACAGGGAGCACTTGCTGATGGGTATGCGTTTTCTGGGGGAGGCAATGAACATGATCTGGAAGTAGAAGGCTGTCTTTGCACACCTTTAGGAATATACTCAAAACCGTTGAATTCTATACTGCTAAAGGGTGATTTTTATTGTATGTGAATTATATCTCAATAAAGCTGTTACTAAAAAATTCAGGGTAGAAGTGATGATACTGTTCTGGTCAAAGTAATTACTGCCTAATTTACATAGGAGGTTCTAACTATATTAAACATAACAGGAGCCCGCCCCTGGTGGGGGAGTTGGACGGGAGGAGTGGGGGAGAGGAGAAACGAATAACTGAAGTCTCTCCAGTTTACAGCTTTAAATTTATTTATTTTGACGTGGATCTACTCGGCGCCAACTTGTTGGTGCTTCTCCCGCTCACCCCGGGCCAGGGCGTGTATTGACTTCAGTGTTGGCCTCGTGTTGTTGGTATTCACTATCCGATCCAGACAGGGAAGTGGTCAGTGTGTTTGTTGGGTGGGGTGGGAGGGTTGAGGGTGGAGAGGTACAAGTGGAAAAAGATGTACTGAAGGCCTGGAAATTTTCGCAGCAGGAAGTCAGGAGATTGACTCAGTCTTGCAGCGAGGCTCGGAGCAGACCAAGGTCGCAGGTAGAGGTCACACATGTTGAACCATGGGAGAAAGGAAGCAGGAAAACAGCTGGCCAAACAGGGATGTGCAGAGGGGTTCAAGGTGTTGGGACAGGAGGAATTGTTTCTACAGCTTTTTGCCTGTTATACAAATTATTTACTCTGAAGTTAACTCGCAAGCAAGTGATGGGTCTTATAACACACACAGACTCTCCATATATTAGAGCCCTTGGATTTATGTATATAAGGTACACACAGCCCCCTACAGATCTATGGGATTGGTTTGAATCCTTCCTTCATGATGAAGAGGACCTAGATGTGAAGGCTGGTGGAGGCTGCGTAATGACCATTGGAGAAATGCTACGGTCTTTTCTCACAAAACTGGAGTGGTTTTCCACTTTGTTTCCAAGAATTCCAGTTCCAGTTCAGAAGAATATCGATCAACAGATTAAAACCCGACCAAGAAAAATCAAGAACGATGGAAAGGAAAGCGCTGAGGAAATAGACAGACATGTTGAACGCAGGCGTTCAAGGTCTCCAAGGAGATCACTGAGTCCACGGAGGTCCCCAAGAAGATCCAGAAGTAGAAGCCATCATCGGGAGGGCCAAGGGTCTTCTAGTTTTGACCGAGAATTAGAAAGAGAGAAAGAACGCCAGCGACTAGAGCGTGAAGCCAAAGAAAGGGAAAAAGAAAGGCGAAGATCCCGAAGTATTGATCGGGGGCTAGAACGCAGGCATAGCAGGAGTAGGGAAAGACATAGAAGCCGTATTCGAAGTCGTGATAGGAAAGGGGATAGAAGGGACAGGGATCGGGAAAGAGAGAAAGAAAATGAGAGAGGTAGAAGACGAGATCGTGACTATGATAAGGAAAGAGGTAATGACTGAGAAAAGGAGAGGTCAAGAGAACGGTCCAAGGAACGGAGAAGTAGGGGTGAGGTAGAAGAAAAGAAATATAAAGAAGACAAAGATGATAGGCGGCATAGAGATGACAAAAAAGATTCCAAGAAAGAGAAAAAAAACATAGTAGAAGTAGAAGCAGAGAAAGAAAACATAGAAGTAGGAGTAGAAGTAGAAATGCAGGGAAACAAAGTAGAAGTAGGAGCAAAGAGATATCAAGTAAACATAAAAATGAAAGTAAACATAACAGGATTATGATTAGATTTTTGTCCTATTTGTTTGGTTTTGCATAATGTCAATTTAGTCAATATTTCATTAATAAAAGCATCATCAGGAAATTTTCTGCCCATATACCTCCCTACATGTTTTACAGTCTAGTATGAAGAACATAGCAACCTAACTTGGGGTACCCTCTCTCACAGCTCCTCAAACTTGCAAAGTGCTCAGGAAGAAGATACTAAACTGCACAGATCGGGTGTCTGGAAGACAGGGAGTTCTATCCAAGGGAGAGTTCTCTGTTCCTTATTTCTCACTGTGGTAATTTCTTCCCAAGGCTCATTCTTCTCTCAGATCATTTCTGAATCTCCCTGACACCTAATTATATATGCTGTTGTATAAAAATTACTGTCCAATAAGATTATTCTGTATAAATACTTTTATAACAGGTCATCATGATTAAGGGTGGGAATAGTATTTCTTAAATGTCAAAAATGGTGACTGGCTTCAGTGTTCTTCTTAACATTTTCATAACCATATCATTGCTTCTGGGCAGATTCCTATTCTAATAACTTTTGCCAATCCTGACTGAATAAATAACCAATTGCTTCATTATTCTCATTGTTAACCTTTAACAAAAACCAGAGATGGCTTGTAGAAGAGGAGCTGGTTCATAATGAAAGGATAGGTTACTAAGCTAAACAATACATTAAGTAGAAGAGCATGTTTAATACTCAGCATCTTAAAAACAACCACAACAATACAATGAACAGTGGTCTAGATAAGCTAATATGTTTTCAAAGCCATCTATATCAGACCAGGTTGGTTTTACATCTCCATGCTTTTCCTCAGCAAGTTCAAAAAGACAGGAATGATTTGTGGCGGTCCCAAGAGCCTCTGCCAGCTATGATGTATATAAAAAGAATTTTTTATTCTAGCTGTTACCATAGGCAATAATGTCTGTAATAGGTGAACATATTAGCCTGGACACAGAATATGAATTTGTCTCGAAAAAGCCAGCACAATTATACAGTCTAAGAGTTAAATGTCAGCATTTGAAGACAAATTATAGGCAAATTCATTTAAACACATGCTATGTGGCAGAATATAAAAACAAGCAGTCCTATCTTTATCAATTTTTTATATCTGTATTGATTCACCAGATTTTGAAATGCCCTCCCCTTTCCTGTAAAATCCAAAATATATGTACATGCAAAACAGTAATTTTCCTTCCTCCTTAGCACAATGAGACTTCAACCCTCCATCTGGAGAGAGAGATTTATGTTAGGAAAATGTACGTAAAATGCCTTCTTAACTGATTTGGGGGAGGGAGTACAGTGAGAAAGAAGACATATTTAACTCAAGCCTGGCCAACTGACAGAAAAGAATGCAACAGATGAAGGAAATTGAACCTAAGGGAAGGTGTGCACCAACCATGATGTGAACCTAGCATACTGCTGGTCTGCCCAACGACCATCAAGAACTGAGAGAAACTGCAGTCATCACAGCCTCATCAAAGAAAGCAAGCTTCGTAAGATAACAGAAATAAATATAAATTAATATTGAGCAACATCACATCAAAACCTAAACATATCAAATTAATTAGCTGAAATGGATGTTGGAAATGGTCATTTTGCAAAGCTTAAAGCCTTAACTCCAAAATGCATTATATAGAAAAATAAAACTAAAGATTGAAGCAGAATGAATAGGGAGATGAAAGAATAAAAACTGTGTGAGAAAAATCAGGGGTGGAAGTAGAAGGACCAGAAGACAGAATATACTAGTAGTATGCTGTCCAAGTGATTGTCTTAAACTGGAAGAATTCCTCTGGTGGAGCAGAGACTACTCCCATCACCCCATCTCACCCTTGCCTCAGGTATTTAGGATACTTGAATCTGGTAGTTTACTACATAAATCCTGATCTAATACAGAATGAAATGAAGAAAGGTCTCCATGAGAGGAGAAAAGGAAGAATAATCAATTTTTTTAAAACAACTCCATTTTGGGAACCGACTCCTCAGAAAAATGGCTGATTCCCATTCTGGGGTAGGGAAAGTACAAAATGAGCTTGAAATTCTTGTTATTTTAATGTAAGAAAGTGTTTAAAGACGAATAGATGAGGGCTTATCAAAAGGAATAGCAGCAACCCTGAAGGGGACTCAGCCAAATTTGGGACAATCTGAGCATCAAAAGGAATGACTCTAATTAATAGCAATTTAAATAAATAAAAATCTACCAGTTCAGAGTGATACTTCAAAAGAAGGGAAGAGTGAAAGTGGAAAAAATTGAAGTTCTTCTTTATAGAAAAATGCTAATTATTTAGAAGGAATGGTCAAATTTTAAAAATCACCACTTTGCAATCCCCAATGTAATAACTAATTCAGGTGAGGATCATTAATTGATATTAAAACCAGTACGTAAAAGGTTAATAAATAACATATTCATAAGGTGTCAAGATTAGTTATTTATAGCAAAGAAGAAAATGTACCTTTAAATGGTAAAATCTGGTAGTCATCACCTAAACAAAGTAAATTAATGTAGGATTACTAATAGTGAAAAAACCAGACATTATGTACCTCTTAATGTCTGAAGCAGGCAACATCACCTAAGAAATATTCTTGCCAAGAATGTTTTACCTGAATCAAACCAAATCTGTAAATCTAACTCCCACTGCACAGGAATTAAAAGAAATAAAGGAACAAGTTATATTATACCACAAGGAAACAATCAGACAAATCCATAATGTGGGAGATTTTGCAAAGCACTTGACCTGAACTCTTCAAAAAGTAAAGTCATGGGGGAAAAAAGTGGGTAGGCCTATTTTAGATTAAGAAAGCAAAGACACAACCAAATGTAAGCCATGAATCAGACTGAATCCTGGCTCAGGAAGAGAAACAGCTATAAAAGACATTCTTGGGACAACTAGGGGAATTGGAATAGGGACTCAATACCAGTTGATATTATAGAATTACTGCTTATTTTCTTAGGTATCATAATGGGGCTTATAAAGATTCTTATGAATGTGAAGTACTTAGGGGTGACATATGACACCAGCCACTTTAAAGTAGTAAAAAAAATAAGCAAAATAAATTTTATATATGTAAGTAAATAAATTTATTTACTTATATAAATTTATAATATAAATTAAACATAAATATGTATATAGATTTGTATATATATATACATATATATGAGGAGGCAAAGCGAATAGAGCAAAATGTCAACAACTGTGGAATCTAGGTAGCAGGTATATGGTGGTTCATTGCATTATTCTGTCAACTTTTCTATATATTTGGAAACTGTCAAAATAAAAAATTGTAAAAATACTTTTTTTTGTTTTTGTTTGTGTTTTTTGTGTTTTCTTCTTCCTACTATTATTCAGTCACTTCTTGTCTTCCTACTCCCACCATAAGTTATCATGAAAGAAGCAGAAACCTAAACATCAGGTCAGACTCATAAGAGCTCTACAACTCCATTTATCTGTGGTCATTAAGTCAGGTGACTAACTCTCAGTATGGTCTAATGATACACTAACTGGAACCTGTCATTTGAGCGAAGAATAGGCACATCCATGGCAGCAAAAGGCCATATAAAAAAGGCCCATTAAGGTTTCTTCCAGTTATTTAACAAAGGTACTAAGGTAGAATGAGTAAAAGCACAGACTTAGGTGTCATCCAACACTCTTGGCTCAAATCTTAATTCTGGTACTTAGTAATGATATAACTTTGACAAGAAACTTCTCTGACACCCTCACCTGGGAATAATAATACCTACCTCGCTTCACAGGGCAACTATGAATATGAATGAGCTAATAAAAGAAAAGAATTTAGTATAGGGCAGAGCACAAGCATATATTCAATAGACTTTTTACATCAAGGGAACAAGAGATAACAAGTGCTGGTGAGGATGTGGCGAAAAGGGAACCCTTGAAAACCACTGATGGGAATGTAAATTGGGGAAGCCTCTATGAAAAACAGTATAGAGGTTCCCCCCAAAATTAAAAATATGATCCAGCAATTCCACTTCTGGGTATATACCCGAAGGAAATGAAATCACCATCTTGAAGAGATATGTACACCCTCATGTTCATTGCAGCATTATTTGCAACCGCCAGGACATGTAAACAACCTAAGTGTCTGTCAACAGATGAATGGATTAAAATGTTATACACAAACACACACACACATATACATGTATACGATGCAATATTATTCAGTATTAAAAAAGAAGGAAGTCTTTCCATTTGTAACAACATGGATAAAAACTTGAGGGCATTATGCTAAGGGAAATAAATCAGACAGGGAAAGAAAAATACTGCATAATCTCACTTATATGTAGAATCTAAAGAAACTGAACTCATAGAACGGAGAGGAGACTGGTGGTTGCCAATGGCTCAGGAGGGTGGGGGAAATGGGTGAGCGTGGTCAAAGTATACAAACGTACAGTTTTAGGATGAATAAACTCTACGGAATGTAATGTACAACATGGTGACTACAATTAACAACACTGTATTGTATACTTGAAAGTTGCTAAGAAAATACATCTTAAATGTTCTCAACACACACACACATGTAATAGGTGTGTTAACTAATCTTATTGTGGTAATCATTTCACAATATATACATATTACACCTTAAACTTACATAATGTTATATGCCGAATACATCTAAATAAAGCTGAGATAAAAAAGACATCAAAGAGTTTAGAGAAAGATTTAAATAAATAAGGATAACATGTTCTGGGAGAGACATTTAAACAAAGGGTACAATGAACTTTTTTAAATGGGGGTAAGTAGTCACTTTGACAACACTGAGAGGAAGTCAGAAAATGTTTCAGAGAAGATGTGACCCTAGAAATGAATTCTGGAAGAGGAGTTTACAGATGCACTGGGTAGGAAGGGAAGGGAGTACCCTTGGCTGAAAGGTCATCAGGGGCAAAGGCATGGAGAAATGAAACAGATTTGCACATTAAGGGAACTGCAAATAGGACAGGATGGATGGTCAACTGGTGGTGAGTAGGGAGAATGAGTGAAGAGGCTGCAGAGACAAACAGGGGCCAGATCTTGAATGTTACACTAAGTTGTTTGGATTTTATTTCTATATAACCCATTGATGTCTTACAACCTATTTGTATGCTGTAAAGATACCTTTGGTCAGAATGTGAAGGGTGGAGTGGAGAGCTTGAAGAGAGAATGAAAGCAACCAATTAGAAAATGGCTATAACAGTCTAAAGCTAGAGATGAGAGGGGTCTGAATTGAAGTAATAACGGTAGGAATTAGGAGGTGACTGAGTTGAAGAGGGAAATTTAAGACAATGTCAAGTTATAAATTGGGTAGCAAGATGTATGACCAGTTGTATGATGCACAGTTCCATTTACCAAGACAGGGAATGAAGAACAAAGAAGAGGTATGGGGGAAGGGGTGCAGCTTTAGACACACTGAGCTGGAGATGCTTGGGGAGCATTTAGTTGAGATGGCCAGTTGGGACATTTGAATCCCTAGGCCTGGAATTCAAAGAAGAGGTCTCATTAGAAACAGATTTGGGAGTTAATCACTTTGTAAGTGGTGGCTGAAGACACAAAAGTGTTTAACATTGTCTAGGAAAGTATTCAGTTTTGTTTTTTTGTTCATTCTTTCATTCATTCAACAAATAAGCACCGTTAGGCCAGGAATATTTGTCTGTTTTGTCTACTGCTGAATTCCTTAGCTTACATAATAGGAGCTCAATAAACACTGAATAATATTTACTGAGTACATTAACACCAGAGACTGTGCCAGGTGCTAGACATACAATGATGAACAAGACCAACACTGTCTCCTGCAGGGAGCTTACCTCCAGCAAGGAAGGCAGGTAATCAAGCACATACTTAAGATAACAAATGATGAAAGCAATAGCAAGAACACTGATGTAGTTCTATGCAAGCACTTCCTAAGGGGACCCAGATGATGGAGGAGCCAGGGAAAGCCTCTTGGAGAAAAAAATGTTCAAACTGAGAGAAGAGAAGAGGGCCAATGTAACAACATGTAAAGGGCAGGCAGAGAGGAGGAATCAATAGAAAGATGTAGTCAACTGTGCCCAGTGGTGCAGAGGCCACACTAGTTAAAAGATGACATTGAGGAGGCTACAGTGACCCTTGCCAGAACACAAGTTTGTTCACCATTTCCCCCACTGTTTGGCTAGATCCTGTTTTCCCATCAGAGAGAAGCTCCTGAACAGAAAGAGCTATTTTATTCAGGGTCCCTCAAGGTAAAGACAGCTGACCATGTGCCTCCCACTCTCACGCAGTCCATTAGTCATGAGGCTCTCAGGGGATCTAGAACTCAAAGAGCTTCACTAGGGCAGGTCCTCCTTTTACTCTGAACACCTACATACTACTTAATATATAAAGACAGCACATACTCAATATTCTGCTTCAAATGTTTTGCCTACCCCCAGTCCTACGCAATTCCTACTTATCCTTTCAAATTTAGCTGTATGTCAGCTCTTCCTCCTAACTTTGACCTCCATGCAGAATTAAGCACTTCATTATAGTAAACAGCATAGATAAAATTATTTGATTATGTTACTATCACCTGAAGTGGCCTGTGAGTTCCTGAAATCATAGTATATTAACCTTGATCTCTCTCTATCACAGCAGGCACTTTAGAAATGAGAAATGAATAAAGGAATAAAACTAAAGGAGCACCTACTGAATTTCATGTGAGGTTTGGATTTGGAATCAAAGCAAACCAAAGATAGGCTATGTGGTCTTTAGCCAAGAAGACACCTAAAAATACCAATTCATTAAAAATTTTAAATTGTTCTAACCTCACAGATTTTCCTCTCTTGAAGCAAATAAAGTTTCTGATCATGTTATATTTCTTACTGCACAATCATCTCCTTTTTTCCCTTTTCAACAAAAGAACATATTTTCTGAGATAAACAGTGAGGTCCAAATTATATATCTAGTTTGGCACTCAATGACAATATGTGCAATTGAAAACAGATTACTGGTAAAAGAAAAACTGATACCAAGATGAACTGACTAGCAGAGCTAGACAAGAATTTCATATGAATGTTTATACTCTTTTATTAAGTTGTGATCTGTACGGGGGTACAAACCACTGATACAAGTCTGAAATTATCCATTTAATTAAAAGAGGAATTTATGGGAAATTTCCGGACAACAGTAACCTGTTGGGAAGGGAAACAAATCTCCAAATCAAACAGGGGAAAACTCAATGCTCTGGACACTTACAAAGGGAAGAAGAGGTAAATGCCTCACCCATCTTCTTCTGGACTCTACTCATTCTGTTTGAATAATAGCAACAAAACAAGAAGCCATGGAAAGATACCTAATTAGAATATATAACTAGCTGTATAAGAGTTTTCTAAGCCTTACGGTCTTTACCTTGTTTCTTGCAGAGTCACAGAACAACATGGGGCAGAAACAGACTTGGAACTAAGATGCTTTACATCATGTATTTCGCTCAGATCATTGAAGCCTGAGGTTTTCCAGGAAACCAGCTATACAATGGAGACACAATATTTATTTCTCCAACTTTAAAGGCAAGGACCCTTATTTAAAGTTCATATGCAGATATCTTAAAAAGCAGGCTATCAATGTACCAGGTTGATTAGAATTTTGAATTCTTTATACTAGTTTCCTTTCCACATAACACTCTAAGGATATACATTTTTTCAAGCATTCATAGTAGATGTTAAAGACAAGGTTACAAAAACATTTCTAATGAAAGTCATGCATTTTATCTTGCTTCTAACCTGCCTAAAAATGTATCTTTTGCGTAAGGATCCCTGTTTCAGCTAGACCTGAAGTATTTTCTCCATTTGGAAGGCTGCTTTAAATCAATACAACCTTTTTTTTTTTAACATCTTTATTGGAATATAATGCTTTATATTGCTTTACAATATAAATATTGTATATAATGCTTTACAATGGTGTGTTAGTTTCTGATGCATAACAAAGTGAATCAGATATGCATATACATATATCCCCATATCTCCTTCCCCTTGCGTCTCCCTCCCACCCTCCCTATAGCACTCCTCTAGGTGGAGACAAAGCACCGAGCTGATCTCCCTGTGCTATGGGGCTGCTTCCCACTAGCTATCTATTTTACATTTGGTAGTGTATGTATGTCTATGCCACTCTCTCACTTAGTCCCAGCTTACCCTTCCCCCTCCCTGTGTCCTCAAGTCCATGATCTACGTCTACATCTTTATTTTTGTCCTGCCCCTAGGTTCTTCAGAACCATTTTGTCTTTTTTTTTAGATTCCATATATATGTGTTAGCATACGGTACTTGTTTTTCTCTTTCTGACTTACTTCACTCTGTATGACAGAGTCTAGGTCCATCCACCTCACTACAAATAACTCAATTTCGTTTCTTTTTATGGCTGAGTAATATTCCATTGTATACATGTGCCACATCTTCTTTATCCATTCATCTGTTGATAGACACTTAGGTTGCTTCCATGTCCTGGCTATTGTAAATAGAGCTGTAATGAACATCATGATACATGACTCTTTTTGAATTATGTTTTTTCTCAGGGTATATGCCCAGTAGTGAGATTACTGGGTCATATGGTAGTTCTATTTTTAGTTTTTTAAGGGACCTCCATACTGTTCTCCATAGTGGCTGTATCAACTTACATTCCCACCAAGAGTGCAAAAGGGTTCCCTTTTCTCCACACCCTCTCCAGCATTTATTGTTTCTAGATTTTTTTGATGACGGCCATTCTGACCAGTGTCAGGTGATACCTCATTGTAGTTTTGATTTGCGTTTCTCTAATGATTAGTGATGTTGAACATCCTTTCATTTGTTTGTTGGCCATCTGTATGTCTTCTTTGGAGAAATGTCTATTTACGTCTTCTGCCCATTTTTGGATTGGGTTGTTTGTTTTTTGGATATTGAGCTGCACGAGCTGCTTGTACATTTTGGAGATTAATCCTTTGTCAGCTGCTTCATTTGCAAATATTTTCTCCCATTCTGAGGGCTGTCTTTTCGTCTTCTTTATGGTTTTGTTTGCTGTGCAAAAGCTTTTAAGTTTCATTAGGTCCCATTTGTTTATTTTTGTTTTTATTTCCATTTCTCTAGGACGTGGGTCAAAAAGGATCTTGCTGTGATTTATGTCATAGAGTGTTCTACCTATGTTTCCGTCTAAGAGTTTTATAGTGCCTGGCCTTCCATTTAGCTCTTTAATCCATTTTGAGTTTATTTTATTGTATGGTGTTAGGAGGTTTTCTAATTTCATTCTTTTACATGTAGCTGTGCAGTTTTCCCAGCACCACTTATTGAAGAGGGTGTCTTTTCTCCATTGTATATTCTTCCCTCCTTTATCAAAGATAAGGTAACCATATGTGTGTGGGTTTATCTCTGGGCTTTCATCCTGTTCCATTGATCTGTATTTCTGTTTTTGTGCCAGTACCATACTGTCTGGATTACTGTAGCTTTGTAGTATAGTCTGAAGTCAGGGAGCCTGATTCCTCCATCTCTGTTTCTCTTTCTCGAGACTGCTTTGGCTATTCAGGGTCTTTGGTGTTTCCATACAAATTGTGAAATTTTTTGTTCAAGTTCTGTGACAAATGCCAGTGGTAGTTTGATAGAGATTGCATTGAATCTGTAGATTGCTTTGGGTAGTAGAGTCATTTTCACAATGTTGATTATTCCAATCCAAGAACATGGTATATCTCTCCATCTGCTGGTATCACCTTTAATTTCTTTCATCACTGTCTTATAGTTTTCTGCATACAGGCCTTTTGTCTCCTTTGGTAGGTTATTCCTAGGTATTTTATTCTTTTTGTTGCAATGGTAAATGGGAATGTTTCCTTAATTTCTCCTTCAGATTTTTCATCATTAGTGTATAGGAATGCAAGAGATTTCTGTGCATTAATTTTGTATCCTGCAAATTTACCAAATTCATTGATTAGCTTTAGTAGTTTTCTGGTAGCGTTTTTAGGATTCTCTGTGTATAGTATCATGTCATCTACAAACAGTGAGAGCTTTACTTCTTCTTTTTCGATTTGGATTCCTTTTATTTCTTTTTCTTCTATGATTTCTGTGGCTAAAATTTCCAAGATTATGTTGAATAATAGTGGTGAGAGGGGGAAACTGTGTCTTTTTCCTGATCTTAGTGGAAATGGTTGCAGTTTTTCACCATTGAGAATGATGTTGGCTGTGGGCTTGTCATATATGGCCTTTATTATGTTGAGGTAAGTTCCCTCTATGTCTACTTTCTGGAGGGTTTTTATCATAAATCGGTGTTGAATTTTGTCAAAAGCTTTTTCTGCATCTATTGAGATGATCATATAGTCTTTATTCTTCAATTTGTTAATATGGTGTATCACACTGACTGATTTGCGTATATTGAAGAATCCTTGCATTCCTGGGATACACACCACTTGATCATGGTGTGTTTTCCTTTTAATGTGCTGTTGGATTCTATTTGCTAGTATTTTGTTGAGGATTTTTGCATCTATGTTCATCAGTGATATTGGCCTGTAGTTTTCTTTTTTTGTGATGTCTTTGTCTGGTTTTGGTATCAGGGTGATAGTGGCCTTGTAGAATGAGTTTGGGAGTGTTCATCCCTCTGCTATATTTTGGAAGAGTTTGAGAAGGATAGGTGTTAGCTCTTCTCTAAATATTTGATAGAATTTGCCTGTGAAGCCATCTGGTCCTGGGCTTTTGTTTGTTGGAAGATTTTTAATCAGAGTTTCAAGTTCAGTGCTTGTGATTGGTCTGTTTATATTTCTATTTCTTCCTGGTTCAGTCTCGGAAGGTTGTGCTTTTCTAAGAATTTGTCCATTTCTTCCAGGTTGTCCATTTTATTGGCATATGGTTGCTTGTAATAATCTTTCATGATCCTTTGTATTGCTGCAGTGTCAGTTGTTACTTCTCCTTTTTCATTTCTAATTCTATTGATTTGAGTCTTCTCCCTTTTTTTCTTGATGAGTCTGGCTAATGGTTAATACAACCTTTTTTGAGTTACAGAAGCTAGCCTAGAATTGTAGAAGAAAAGGCTGTTATCACACCCCTCCCCTCGTCAGAAGCTACTTTATAAGGCAAACTGCAGTAACAACGATTAACAGTTGAAAATTTCAAATTTCAATAGGGGTAAATTCCTGACAACACAGACCACTGAAAATGGTCTGCACACTAAGCTCTCTAGACTGTGAAAGGCCAATAAGTGAAGTTATGTGTATAATGCTTTGTGAAGCAGGGCTAAACATACCAAGCCAGGGCCTACTATCTCCAGCCATGAGGAACAGGGTAAAAGCACCTTAGAAAGAAGTCATCTCATTCTGCTCCCTACCTTCAAGAAGAAGAGTCTTGTTCTTGTCATTAAATTAAAACCCTTCATCAACTATCAATATCAATATATACAACACCTCTCTCTCTTCATACACTTCTATTTGTGTACTTGAAGTATTTATGCTGCTGTGTAAGATCATCCATTTCTGAGTGGAAATGTAAAATGAGTGTAAGAGGTCCCTTAATCTTCTCTTTTCCAAACTAAATAATCCAGGGGCATTACGCTTCCCTCATATAGTTCATCTTCCAGCCCTTATCAGTTTTGTGCTTGTCATCTCTTCCTTCTTCAGTTCCTCATTAGAGTTCTTTTATAAGAGTCAGACCACCATCGCCTACTGAACAATTAAATGTTTATCACCAGGAATAGGTACCTGCATTAGAATATCTGAATACGGCTCAGTATAACCTCTACTTGGGAGTGGGGTACTTCTAAGTGCTTTAAATAAATTATATTTAACCCTCATCAAAAGAAAAAAACATAAAGTACTATTATTACTCTCACTTTACAAATAAATTTGCAGCACAAATAAATTTGCAGCACAGAATGGCTAAACACTTATGCAAGGTTAGTTACTCTGCCAGTGAGCTGGGATTTGGAGTATAGTATACACAGGTATCACCTGTGAATCTCGTTAGAAAGCAGACACTGATTCAGTAGATCTGAGGTAGGGCCTAAGGTTCTACATTTCTAACAAGCTTCTGAGGGATGCTGATTGCTGGTCCAGGGACCACACTTTCAGTGTGCATATCACCTCCCAGAACCCTCCCTACTCCATATCAGTGGAAGGAGGCCCATCCTCCTCCCTTACGTTGAAGTGTAATACATTATTGGACTCTGTTGCTTCCTCCCTTTAATCTATCCTTACAAATGATGATGCTTTTTCTCTTTTTTGGTCAACTGTTTTGTTTTGGAAAGAAGCATACAGAAATACATTTCTATTGTGGCTGACTACTGAAGTCATAACAATTAGCAAGTATTAACTGTAAGGCTTGACAATCTATATTGGGGAAGAGTCCACAGGAAAAAACAAACAACCACATTTTGTCTCTTCTACTTTCAAATAGATATCCAACCCCTACCTTGCCCAAGCACACTTTTAAGCCTAACTTTATAGTATAACTTCTGAATTCAGTTTAACATTGCAGACCATTAGCCTTGGGGAATAGCACTCTCACCAAAGTTGCATGCACTTTTTAGTGCAGTATGAAAATATGACCAATATAATAATTCTAAGTAAAAAATCAAACAATTTCCATAAAATAGTATTCATAACTAGAGTAAAAAAGGAGAGTTCTTATAGAATGGAATCACATCTAACATTTTAAGGTTAAATTGGAAGAAGCAGCAGGAATATCTCATTTCTTCCCTCTTTGAAAATGACTAGGGCTACTGCTCACAAATGTAAATTACTGCACAGAGAAAAATTAAGTAACATCTATGTGCAGGTTTATTATCTAAACCCAGCAAATGCTGCAAAAACCGAAGGTAATAAAGCATTTTATGAACAACTTCACTTCACTGGTTCCTAACCTAATTGAGCTTACGTGAACTGTTTAACAGAATGATATTTAAAAACCTGTTAAAGAACCAGATTATTTACTTGACCCTCCACTCAAGAAAAGTTATAGAGAAACAGCCCAAAATATTCAAGGAGAAAAGTTTTACAGTGTCATTAAAATCAAGAAGTTAGGTTTTTGACTTACTATTTTTTAACAATATTGACTATGAAATAAATTAATCCAAGAGGCCACATTTAAAAGAACAATCCCTGAGACCTGTGTTTTTATCCACATATGCTTAACAGAGAATTGAAATCTACCATAAAATTCAAAAGTAATGAACTGAATAGCCAATGATTTATATTCTATTTTTTGACTAGTTTAAGAAATTCTACTAGGAGGCAGAAACTTTATATATTTAGTTTCTGTCTAGTAGTGATATTTTTTTTTGAAAAATCAATTTTAGCTAAATCAATTCACCCATGTCTGCACTGGGAGGGAAAATATCATCTTATGGACTAAGGTAAAGTGTCTAAATACAATAGGATATGTTCAGAAAATTGAGTCAATTTAAGTAGCCAGAAAAAAAATTTTAAAGAAAAAAGTAAAATAAGTATAATGGGATTTCTGGTTCCAGAGAAGATGGCGTAAACATAATTTTCCCTATCTCTTTCACTAATGGTAGTTAAAAGTCCTGGTCATGATATACAATATAAACATAAGAAGACTCTAAAAGATGGAGAGGCGGTAGAATGGCTAGGAGTCTCAGAATCTGGTGAACAACACAGAGGAGAGCTGCCTAGTTTTGTTTTTAACCTCATATATCCAGGACTGAGTGCTGGAGAAAACAACAACCCAGAAATGGCAATGGACACAGACAAAAAGAAAAATCCAAGAGAGGCCTGCTTTCACCAGCCAAAAGAAAAAATGGGGGGGGGGGGGAACCTAGCAAAATGTAAACCTTTTAGACAAGAACTGCCTTAATCGAGCCAAACACCACAGAAAAGATTGCGACACTACCCCACCTCCATCAGCAAAGGCTCAGTGAGGAACTTAGACTTCTAGGTGTCCCTCTATTCCCCCACCCCTCTCTGCTGGGGTGGTATCAGAGAAGACTGAATGGGGAAGACTGATGGTAATGACTCCCTCCCCTACCTCTTTCACCCTCATGATTATCAGCAGAGGTCTCTTAGTTTGGACTTCCACTCCCATCTACCTTTAATGAGGTATCCTTCCCTACTGGGGTGGTGTCAGAGGAAGCTGAGTGGAAAGCCAAGAATTTCATGACATATCAGCAGTAACAGTGGAGGCCATTTGGGAAGCCCCTGTCCAAGCCAGGTGGTGTCAGCAGAGGTCTAGTACAGCACTGAACTTCTATTCCCCACCCAGCAGTAATTAAGTGCCCACCTCACCCTGGGTGTCAAAAGAGGCTGAGTAGGGACCCTGGACTTCCACCTTCACCTAAATGTAATGAGGTGGAGCCTCCTCTTTCCCCACTAGTGTGATGTCAGAAAAAGTCTGCTAAAAGAGATGATTTAAATAAGACCATAACATAACACTCAAAATGTCTAGAATACAATTAAAAATCACTTGTCATACCAAGAACCAGGATAAACTTGAATTAGAAAAGACAATCAACAGATGCCAATACTGAAATGACACAGTTGTTGGAATTATCTGACAAGAATTTTAAAGGCGCCATCATGAAATGCTTCAATAAGCAATTACAAACACGCTTAAAACAAATGAAAAAAGTCTCAGCAAAGAAATAGAAAATATAAAGAACAATCAAATGGAAATGTTAGAAATGAAAAAATAATAACCAAAATAAAAAGCTTACTGGATGGGCTCAACAACAGAATGGAGGGTACATAGGAAAGAATTAGTGAAGTTGAAGATAGAACAATACACCTTTTCCAATTTGAATATCAGAGAGAAAACAAACAGACAAAGAAAATAAACAGAGCCTCAGGAACCTGAGGGACTATAATAAAAGATCCAGCGTTCCAGTCACTGGAGTCCCAGAAAGAGAGCAGAAAGAGGGTGCAGCTGGAAAAATATACAAAGAACCAACACCTGAAAATTCCCCAAATTTGGCAAGAACCATAAACCCACAGTCCAGAAGTCAAGCGAGGGACTTCCCTGGTGGCGCAGTGGTTAAGAACCCATCTCCCAATGCAGGGGACATGGGTTTGATCCCTGGTCCAGGAAGATCCCACACACCATGGAGCAACTAAGCTTGTGCACCACAACTACTGAGCCCGTGCTCTAAAGCCTGAGAGCCACAACTTCTAAACCCACATGCCACAGCTACTGAAGCCTGCGTGCTCTAGGGCCCCTGTGCCACAACTACTGCACGTGCATGCTGCAACTACGAAAGCCTGCACCCCTAGAGCCCATGCTCTGCAACTAGAGAAGCCACCACAATGAGAAGCCTGTGCACTGCAATGAAGAGTAGCCCTTGCTCGCCACAACTAGAGAAAGCCCGTGTGCAGCAATGAACACCCAATGTGGACAAAAAAAAGAAGTCAAGCAAACCCCAAACAGAATAAACCCCAAAAAATCCACGCCAAGAAATATTATAATCAAACTTCTGGAAACTAAAGACAAAGAAAACCTTGAAAGCTAAAGAGAAGCAACACCTCATTTAAAGAAGGAAAAAATTGAATTATAGGACTTCCCTGCTGGTACAGTGGTTAAGAATCTGCCTGCCAATGCAGGGGACACGGGTTCGAGCCCTGGTCCAGGAGGATCCTACATGCCGTGAAGCAACTAAGCCCGTGCTCCACAACTACTGAGCCTGTGCTCTAGAGCCCGTGAGCCACAACTACTGAAGCCTGTGCGCCTAGAGCCCGTGCTCCACAACAAGAGAAGCCACCGCAATGAGAAGCCTGTGCACCGCAACGAAGAGTAGCCCCCGCTCGCTGCAACTAGAGAAAGCCCGCACGAAGCAAAGAGGACCCAACCCAGCCAAAAATAAATGAATTAATTAATTAACTTAAAAAAATTTTTTTTAAATGAATGACAGTGGATTTTCATCATAAAACATGAAGGGCAGAGGAAGTAACACATTCTTCAAGTGCTGAAAGAAAAGAACTATTGACCCCAGAATTCTATATCCAACAAAAATATCCTTCAGAAATGCAGGAGAAATCAATAAATTCTTAGATGAAAGACAGCTAAGAGAATTTATATCTATTCTAAAAGAGTAGATAAAGATTCTCTAAATAGGAAGGAAATGATGAAGGAATTTTGGAACATCAAGAAGGAAGAATGGAAAGAATACAAATATGGATAAACAGACTTTCCTTTCCCTCTTAAATTTTCTGAATTATGTTTGACAGCTGAAACATAACATTGTCTGATGTGAATTTAAAAAGACTTATAATGGAATGGTAATGCTTTAAGCAACTGTGTCTGGAAGCAAAAAACTTACTCATTTTTAAGTACCTCGTATTTCACTGAAAAGGCAGATGGCCAACATGACCTTATTAAATATCCCCAACTTCCATCTCAACACATCATTCCCTCAGGTCTTGGCATTCAATAAATGTTGAAAGAACGAGTGAATGAATGAATGCTTTCTAAGACAAACTTCTCCATCTGTATTTCTGACTTCACCTTCTTCTATATCATTCAGACACTGTCCTATAAATTATACTATCTTTCTCATGGTCTCAACAGATTTTGGCTCCTTCCCATAAGTCTTCAACTAAGTGCATCTTAAGAAACTCCCTCCTCAAATAAACCTCCTCCTTGAACAGCCAACATCTCTCTCTCCTCCCCATTACCAAAACTCTAAAAAATTAATCCATATTCATTATCTCTATTTCTCATGTCCAATTTAATTTTGGCCCAAAACAATGTTTCCCTGTCTTCTCAGTTTATTTATACTGTATTCTTGACAAATAGCCTCTAATCTATTAATTTATAAATATAACACCCTGATTTTATCTTCCTTGCTGGCCACTTTTTCCCCTCTTCAAAGGATCTCCTCTTCTGGTTTCTGAGCTACTGGCCCATTCTACTTTTTCCTTACTGATTTCTCCTTTTTAAATCTCTTTCACTGACTTTCCCTTACTTATCCTTAAATGCAGATATTCCCTAAGATAATGTCCTAGAACTTATTCAGTACCTTTTCCCGTGACCCTATATAATACCATAGCTTCAAATTCAATATATATGCTGGTGATCCCCAAATTTCTGTTTTTTAGCTATTCAAGAGAAGTGACTATGCTTCTATAGCAGTCCCATGTTACAAACATGATTATTATCCAGTAGAGTACATGCACATACTTGGCACTATGTTTTATAAAATATAGGTAAGATATTTGCTAAACTTCTAATTTCTGAAATCATTTTCAGTATTTTCAAATCATAATGTTGAGTTTTCATATTTAAATAACCAAAGTTAGTGCTCCAAAAAAGTTTTCACATCCTACTATCATTTAGAGCATCATCATTATATTGTTGAAGGATGTCACTTTATTATAAAGTGCTAATACATACCAGTTTCATTTGAAGGAAACATGAAGTTTACTTTACTAGAGAATAATATGGCACAATCAGTTCCTGACTTGATTACCCTTTGAAATGAATCCAAAATGACATATGCTATAATACAAGTGAATTAAGTTAGGGTACCATATACAACAAAAAAGAAATCACACTGAATAAAATTAAGGACTATGTTATCCATCAATATAAAATTTTTTTCTTTTTCTCCAACTGGTGTCAATAAGATTACAGTAATATTCAGGTTTCTAACCCCCAAAATTAATTGTTTTCTAATTTCATCTATACCACTTGTGCAACAATTGTTTTAAAATGACTTAAAAGCAATGAAAAATGCTAAATAACTCCCCACTCTGATAAAATCACTGATATGACTTATTTATACTAATGGAATAAAGATCACAAGCACTACATTACTTCACTGAATTTAACATTTTCAATGATCAAGCAGTTTGTGTGTATCTTCTCCCCAGTTCCGGTAATGGCCCTGAATATACAGACCACGTAAAAATGATAGGCTGTGTTTTAAGATACAGAGATCACCATATGGGTATCAACAGGTATTAATGCTATGCAAGCCAAGAAAATATGTAAGGAAGACTTAATAACAAACGAAATTGTGTACTTAAATAAATACTACAAACAAAATTTGCCTTTACTCAAGGCAAATCCATTGTTTTATAATAGAGATGTATTCCAAGTTGGATACCTGTGGAATTTCACACGAGTGTTAGGTACTGATTTTCTGACACTCCCTTTGAATACACAAGTCCCAAACAACCAAGGTAGGCACTCTGAACATCTTTTCCCTGGCATGTTCCTTCAATTAAAAAAAGGGTTGTATGTATAGATGCCAATGGGCCATGATGCTTTTAACCAGCAAGCACTCTAAGTAGCACTGTACCAAATCCTGTTAGCGCTCAGGGAAGTAAATTTGCTTTGGCATCATTTCTAGGGATGCCTCCTGGAATAAAATTTGGGAATGTTCTGTCTCTAGGAAATGGTGGAGGATTTTTAAATTTACATATTTTTCAATCTAATTGCCAGCAAAATCTCCCTTTTAGTAAGCAGTAAGAATTATGATAATGCAGCTGAAAACAACACTCCCCAGAATACAGACATAACCTCTCAGCTGTGTGCTTCACTTTCTACCATACACAAGAGATCCGTTAAAAATGAAATGCTAGCTCCACTGGGTGGCACATGACTAAGACATAAGAAGGGTTACTCCTACTACTAAAAATTATTCTGCCTTTTGTTTCCTCATGAAAAAAATATTTAGATTACCAAATTAAAACAAATAAAAGTAACACTGCATAATTTAGCTGTCGTTTTCTACCAAATTGCTTATAACTGTAACCATAAAATGATAATAATCTACCATATGTGCAGCTGCAAAACTAAGAAAAGCACTGGTCAGTGCTGCTGAGAAGTGTGAACCTACTACTCTCCCTGGTGCCTGTGCAACTGAATTGCAATAAAATCAAAGTTTCATTTTTCCAAGTAGGAAATTTTATATACTGTCAGTTCTGCCATAAGGCTTGTTTTGAAAATACAAATTTGTTTCAGTGCATTTGATGTATCTGAAAATAATCTGAGCAGAATGTGACTCTCAACTCATAAGAAATGCTAGGTGCAGGCAGAAAATGGCAGCCAGCTGACTCAAGCCCAGTAGGAATACACAAAAACACACCCACACACCTCACACCTCAAACATCTACCAGCTAAGGTAGTTCACCCTGTGTTATGGCCACACACACACACACACCTAGTGTTAAAACTTTCTATACAATCTCAGTAACTCTTCTTCTACCACTTTACAATAACTCACAAACTGCAACCCTTTTCAGTATCCATTTCCATCAGCATACTTCAGGTATTTTCAAGGTAAAGCACCATGTTTATTGCAGTATTTATGCGTTTCTTAATTAATATTTGTAAAACTGTGCTATCATTTTTATTAGTTTCCTTTAAAAAAGTGTTGCAATGATGAAGTTTTGAGTGTTGTGCCCCTAAACACATTTTTGCCATAAGTGGGGTTTTGGGGGCATGATTTTGCAGTGTGATTTTTAGGAACATGTATGTCTCCTTTTAGCAGAACTAATTGTATAATAAATAGTAAAATGTATGCCTCTACTATATTTGTGTATAGGACAAGAGTAAATATAAATAATTATTTAAATTTTGTAACTTAAAAAATGTGTTTTATGTGTTTATTTTCATGAGAGTATTACTGACTTTTTCTATCTCCTTTTAGAAAATCTCTTTTCTCAGTTATAGACCTTTATAAGAATTCAGGAAGGAAAAAGTTTTACATATATACATAATACAAAATTTATTATGTGTGTGTGTGTACACACACACACACACTGCCACTTTTCCCATTCAAGCTATTAATCATACCAAATAATTTGTGCTCCTGCTATGACTTGACAACCAAATTCTTTCCAGAAGTCTGAGGTGAGAAAAGGTCCAAATGACTCAGAAAACAGACAGGATGATTCCTTGTTTTGTGTTCGTATGTCACTTAAAACCAGAATTAACCAAAAAGTTGCATAAGAAAGTAAGCAATCCATTAAGGAGAGAGACTGGGGTTCAAGGCAACACAAACAGCCCAAAGAGCTGTTCTCACCAATGATAAATGCAGTTTCTTATAATAGGTTTTCCATTTTTCTGAAAAAATACCCGCATTGTATTCAGATAAAAGGGAAGTCACCATAACCTTTAGGAATTCATAAGCCTTCACTTAGTTAAATACTCTTGCTTACATCCAATGCTTCTCAATCACAGCAAGGTTTGTCAACTGCATACCTTCCTTATCAGAGTATATACTTCAACATTAGCAGTTTGTCTACATCGGGTTTAACCTTTTCACATTATCAACCTACTGTAAATAAAGAAAAACTTACTGTCAGGCAGGAAAGTCTAAGTGTGGGGCATGGAGCATCGGTATCACCTGGGAGCTTTTAAGCAATGCAAAATGCTGGGCCTCTCTCCAGATATGGCTTAGTCTGCATTTTATCAAGCTGCATAGGTGACTGATGTACACATTAAAGTCTGAGAAGCACAGGTCTAAACTACTGTATGACAAACTCCCAGGCTCCATTTCTGCCTGTTTTGCACTTCTATGAAGTTAAGAAAAACAGATTTCCTGACACCAAAGTATAAGTCTTTTACAGTGAATTAACTGGAACGCTAATTTACAAAAAATATGCTGCCATTTTGTTAGTCTTTCTAACCTTGTTAGAACACAATCTGTTTGGATCACAATGGATAAGAATGGAGAGTATGGCCACAAAAGATATGTGAGATAAAACTGATTAAATATGACTAAATATTAATTCCTAAAAAGGCAGAATTTTATATATAAGTATATATAAAACATTTTTTTTCATTTATACATGCAAAACAGTAGACATGTGTGCAATAAAAACCCTAGCAACTCATGCTTATGTCATATGCCTAGGACATATTTCATTAATTAGACAAACATTTAAAAAACTACAGAGTTAATGTTTCTTCCCCAATTGTATATAAAAGCACTAAATTGAGTGACCTGGTTACAATGAATTAAAACCTACAGAAGAAATGGTTTAATAATGGTACCTTTATACAATTCAATGTGATAGGACAATTTATCACAGATTTTTACTGAAAACCAGTATACAGCTCATTAATACATGCATATTGCCATATAATTTTAAGTGCTAAGCACCCAGAAATTCTCTGGTAAAATGTCCCCTGTTATCTCAGTCTACCTCCTTTGACCTCTAAATAGGCACACACACGGTATACATTTGACACAGACTAGCCTGGCTGCTTCATTAGGACAAAGGGCTGCAAAGTGCTGAGGGATACAGCCTCCACTTTCCATATTTTTGTGTGTGTGTGTGTGTGTGTGTGTACGCTTTTATTTTTTAATTGAAATGTATTTGACATATCACACTGTAAATTTAAGGTGTACAAAAAACGTTAATTTGATAATTTATATATACTGCACCAATATGATTGCATTACAGCGAGAATTAGCACCTCTATCATGTCACATAATTATCATTTCTTTTTTGTGGTGAGAATATTTAAGACCTATTCTCTTGGCAAGGTAATAATTATAATGCAATATTGTTATCTATATTCACCATACTGTGCATTAGAGTTCCAGGACTTGTTTATCTCCTAATCGCAAGTTTTCCTCTCTCCTTGATCTGTTTCTTACAAGTCCATGACAAAACCAAACCAAACTAAAACCAAAATCCCAACTACGCAAATATATGGTTCCAGATAACATGATGAATCAGATGGTCATATGCTATCTGGGATGGCAAAGATGGCATTATCTGGGCAGCTATTCACGAGCAGGGGAGATGCCCTTTTCCTTAAAATATAAACTGAAAGGCTTATACCAAAGGAGCTCCAAATTTGCTATTTTTAGTAAGTGACTTCAGGTCTGGGTAAGTGGGGAAAGGGAAAAGGGAATAGGAGAATAGAATAAAGGAAAATGCAGCAAGGAAGAAAATATGTATGCTCAGGCAAACAGACTAACCAGTAAAGGTCAAAAACAAACAAAAGTGCAAAAAATAAAACAAAAAAATTTCTTCCTAATTCACTGGGAGAATTATAATGTCTTGCTTTTCTCGGAAAGATAAGGGTACAAATTCTTGAACTGATATGTTGGAATTCCAGATATAAGTAGTATTAAAAATCAGATTCAGCAAGAGAAGAAAGACAAAATAAAACTATGCTAGCTAATAAAAGCACAACAATAGAGATTAAGACAAAAAAGGGAGACCTGTTTGGATCTAGAGATTTCATTTAGGATGGATGCTTTCCACCCAAACATTGGCAAACTTTTTTTAAAGGTCCAGATAGTATTTCATGTTTTGCGGGCCATACTGTATCCCACAAATGAACAACTCTGTGATTGCAGTGTAAACATAGGTAATACAGAACCAAGTAAGCATGGCTGTGTTCCAAAAAAGCTTAATTTACAAAAGTAGGCAGTAGCTTGGATTTGACCTGTAGGCTGTAGTTTGCAAGTACTGCTATAGCCTAGCTTAGAACTAGAAAAACTATGGCTGCAACTTTCCTGGGGTTTTATGAGAAACAGAAATGATGAGTGAGAGTCACTTGGCCTCCAGCAGGAAGTGGTCTCTAAGATCTCTGTCACTGATTTTGAGAGTGATTAGCCCTTTGAAAACTAACTTGGGCTAGTATTTATATAGTTATTACAGACCTTGTTCTATCATATTGCAGTGACATATACTTTTCCTTTCCCTAAGCTTCCTTCTTGTTATTTTCATAATAATAAAAAAACAATTTTCCACTGGAAGTGCTAGCCAGAGCAATTAGGCAAGAAAAAGAAATACAGTTGGCTGTCCATATCCACAGGTTCTGTATCTGAGAATAGAGGGTCAACTGTACAACTGTACAACACCCATCTTGAGGCAGACTCAAGATGCCTATTAAAAATATGCTCCTGGGCTTCCCTGGTGGTGCAGTGGTTGAGAGTCCCCCTGCCGATGCAGGGGACACAGGTTCGTGCCCCAGTCCGGGAAGATCCCGCATGCCGTGGAGCAGCTAGGCCCGTGAGCCATGGCTGCTGAGCCTGTGCGTCTGGAGCCTGTGCTCCACAACAGGAGAGGCCACAACAGTGAGAGGCCCGCATACCGCAAAAAAAAAAAAAAAAAAAAAAAAAAAAAAAAAAAGCTCCTATCCTTTCATTTCAGCACTGCTACTACTATTTTAAAACGTACTACTATTAGCCTCAAAGTTAGAAAAGGCAGTTCTATATGTGATGTATTTCTTCTTAGAGCTCTTTAACTCATATATAAAAGATATATCATGATTATAAGGGAGGTCCACTCTGCTTAGAATGTAGAAAGTCTCAAGAGGTTACTCCCACACTAATGATGAGAAAGAGCCAGAGAATCTGTAGACCTTTTTTGCACCCATCAGAGTTCATGTCACAAGAACTGAACTCCAAAAGTGACAAGCCTCTCCAAGGAGAGACAGGACACAGAACTCAGAGGAAGAAGTGGTCATCATAAAAGGCAGATAAGAAAAAACAGCTGAAAAATTATAAAATTTTAATAAAGGCTGAGTGTGGTCTAATATGACAGCTTACACATTCCTGGGAGCATCAGACATAGAAGACATAGGAGAGTATGCATTCCCTCACCAGATTTTTCTCACAGGCCCCTACCAGGGGCTTATAGGACATATAATGAAGCAAGAGACCTAAGAGAATTCCCATCAGTGATGCCTATGTACAAAACTCTGCCTACTTCTTGGATCATTCTCTTATAGAAAGCAAAAGCTAGAAGTTTCTATGAGGTCAGGAAACACTGCTGCCCTACCTATACCCAGAGAGACCAGGAACACTAGGAAAATCCTGCCAGTACTCCAGAACCCACAATAAGCACAAGGTAGCAGAAGCCCTGCACTAGAGAAATTTCAAGTCTGGTGCACTGAGGATAACTACAGTAATAATAAGACACGAATCCAACTGAACAATTGACTAGAATGACTCAAAGCACATACTAACTGCCTGCCTGATAGAGGAGAGAGGTGCCTTTTCTGAGCATAAATACTATTGACCTCAATCTCTGCTGTTCTTTAGCACACAATATCAGGTATTAAATAATAAATAAAGAATTCCTTGGATGGCTTTATCAGCAGACTTGATACAGCACAGGAAACAGTCAACTTGAAAGTAAGGCAGCAGAAATTAGCCAAAATGAAACACAAAGAAGATAAAAAGAACAGAGCATCCCAGATCTGTGGTACCATCGCAAACATGTAATACCAGAATCCCAGAAAGAGAAAAGAGAGAGAAGGGGATGGAAGGAATGTCTGAAGAGATAATGAATGGTCAAGAACTTTACAAAATTAATGAAACACAACAAACCAGAGACAAAAGAAGCTCAAGGAACTCCAAGCAGGATAAACACACACACATCCCTCCCTAGACATATCATGGTCAAATTGCCGAAAACCAAAGCCAAACACAAAATTTTGAAGACAGCAGGAAAAAAGCATTTTAAAGTATTTTAAAAAGCATATCACAATAGCAACCATATTCCACATTTGTGACTTGATAGTTAAAAATAATAAAACAGGAATATCTAACACTTACTGAGTACTTATTACATGTCAGAAACTAAGTGTCACAAAACCCCTATGAGGTACATTTAATATCTTATTTTACAGATGAAGAAACTGAGATACCAAGAGGTTAAATAAATTGCTGAGGGGCTTCCCTGGTGGCGCAGTGGTTGAGAGTCCGCCTGCCGATGCAGGGGACACAGGTTCGTGCCCCTGCCCGGGAAGATCCCACATTGAGCCCGTGAGCCATGGCAGCTGAGCCTGCGCGTCTGGAGCCTGTGCTCCGCAACGGGAGAGGCCACAACAGTGAGAGGCCTGCGTACCGCAAAAAAAAGGAAAAAAATTGCTGAGGATCACAGTTAGAATCTGTGGAATCAGGGTTCAAGTCCCAGCAGTCTAGCACCAGGGTCCATGCTCTTAATCAGTATATCATTCTGTTTTGGTCAAGATCTTTATCTCCACCCCATTAGGGTACCATTAACAACAATAATTAATACACCATGACTACCACCACCATCCACATTTTGCCCTGTCGGTGCTCCTAAAAGAGAAAGCAACACTGATGTATGGAAGAACAGAAAGTTCTTCTATCACTACTGCGGTTGGCAGTGAATGTTAGTATAGTTTACACAGCTCCTTCTAAATTAGGTAAATACTTCTGGGCAACAAGAAATCTGGACTTTAAATGTACCGCATGAATATATTTTGGTGCTGAATTGCACCTACTTGTCCTTACAATGGCACTCCCATTTGAAACCACTTTTCTCCTTTAGAGGGCAGTGAACATAATATCAAGGAAAAAGTTATTACTATTTCTAAATTGTCTCTGCTCACAGCAGGCAGTCTTCAGGCAGCAATTTTGTCATAGCATTATGATTAATTTATTTTCAATAGGCTTTATTTTAGAATAATTTTAGATTTATAGAAAAGTTGAAAAGACACTCTCCTCCAATTTTCCCTATTGTTAATATCTTATATCACTGTAGTGTATTTGTCACACCTAAGAATCCAACACTGTTACATTACTATTAACTAAACTCCAGAGTTTATTCAGATTTCACTAATTTTTCCATTAATGTCCTTTTTCTATTCCACAGTCCTATTCAGGGTACATTGAGTTTATCATGTCTCCTCAGTTTCCTGTAGTCTGTGACAGTTTCTCAGTCTTTCCTTGTTTTCCATGACCTTGATAATTTTGAGAAATACTGGCCAATCTCCAATCTGAGTCTGTCTAATGTTTTTCTCATGGCTGGAGTGGGGTTATGGATTTTGGGAAAGAATGCCACAGAGGCGAAATGCCATTCTCATCCCATCACAGCAGGGGTATCTGAGAGCCACAAGATTTTGGTGATGTTAACCTTCATTACCTGGTTAAAGTAGTGTTTGCTGGGCTTCTCCATTGTGAAGTTATTATTTTTCCTTTCATTCTCTATTCTTTGAATGCAAGTAAGTGAGACTATCTCAGGAGCAGAGGATGGAAATTAAGCTCCACCTTTTGAAAGGGGGAGTATCTACATTTATTACTTGAAATTCTTCTATAAGAAAGAGTTGTCTCTCCTCCCCCATTTGACTAATTTATATTTAAGCTATTGTTTAACATGGGTAAAATGATCATATAAAGTACATGTTTTTAGCTGAGATTTCACTCTCTTAAAGCCAACGAACAAGCCCCTAGCCCACTTTTCAGCCCAACTGAAAAGAAACAAATTTAAAGTGTCACAGTTGAGTAAACAATTTTGCCCAGCATCTGTATAACCTTAGGAAAGAAGCAAAGTTCATTCAGGGTATGCTTTGAATGGAGGAATATGGAACAGGACTTGGTATTCTCATCACTGAGCAACCAAAGTCTGTCTCCATTCCTCCCTCCTTCCCTCTCTCTCCCTTCTCCCCCTTTGGAGTAGAGGTGTTCCTCTTTCCTAATAATAACACAAAGATGCCTCGTGCTGGCATCTGCTAGATGCTGCTAGAATTTATATCTCTAGAGGCCAAACAAGGCATGATAACCAGATATATTAAAATAAGAATTTCAATTATTCTTGGTTAGACTATAAATAATTTCTCAGATAATCTATCCTTCATCCCATCAGTTAGACCCCAGGAAACAGAACTCCTTGAGCAAGGAGCTCACCTCACGGTAAAATGAATGTGAAACTGCTTAGAAAACTGCATACCCAGAAGACCTACACTCAAAAGCTACAAGAGCTGAGGGTTTCAGACAACAACAACTAAAACAGTAATAAGAAAAAAATAAGGGTTCAGAGAACTTTTAAAAGAAGAAGAAATCAAAGGGGAGAAGAGAGAGAAGAAGAAAAACTAGATGAAATCAATATAACCCTCGAAACTAAATCATTGGTAAGAAATACATAAGAGTCAATTTTTTTTTTCAAGCAGGCTAAATTGTAACTAATGTAACTAGCATGAACATATCTAAGGAAGAGTGACCTGTTTGCACAGTACAAAAAAGGCTTCAAACTTGTTTAGTGTATTCTAGATCTGCCCAGGAAGAAGGCATTCAGCCAAATGGTCCGCTAATCACAAATATTCTATTTCTCTTCCTCACTCAGTCCAGCCTTACTCTTTTGTCTCATAACTTCACTGTTCATACGATTCTAATTGGTCCTCCAGAATCTCTAATATTCTACCAAGATATGTCTTGGTGTCTTCTGGCTTTACCTAAAATCCTCCCTCCCATCTTCTTAACCTTCAATTAAACATAGATTTCACCTAAAAGTAATCACAATTCTGTAAACTTAAAAAATAAACTTTAGAGTTTACAAAATACTTTTTCTCTTATTCCCTCACTTGATCTTTATAATAATAAAAACACCATGGTATATTATCATCTTACAAATAAAGCAAGGGTAACTTACATGGTTGAAGTTACCCATATCAGTTCTGTTACTCCCAATGACCCTTTACAAATTCACCTGAAGTGAAGACCGGAATTCACTTGGTAGTTCAGCGTACTGTAATTCCTAAAGGTCCCTAGTGACTTGTTCAACGAATCCAATATATACTTTATGGTTCTCCTTATATGACTTATCTGTACAAGTAACTCTCTTGAAATGCTATTTTCCTTCAGCTCCTTCTGACCCAACTTTTTATTAACACTATTCCCTTGTCTCTATTCCTTCTCATTCTCATTCTAAGGCCCTATCCCTTTACACCTAATAAATGTTAGGGTCTGTCTTTGGCTTTTATCTCTCTTCATGTTGTATGTTCTTCCTGGGCAATCTCACCCAAACTCTAAGCTTCAAAAGACAATTATATTCTGACTCCCAGAAGTACATATCTAGTCCCAAATTTTATTCTCAACTCCAGACTCTTATCTGAATTAGACTGGGCCTATCTTCTAAGTTAATGTGGCCAAAATTAAAGTCATAACCTTTATCTCTTTTTAAAACCTGCTTTTCCCCATATATGTCCTATCCCATCTCCCTACATGCCTAACCCAGAAATCAGAGCCACCCAGATTCTGTTAGCTCCACAATCATCACACCTACTCTACCTCTAAACAGCTGTCAAGTCTGTCTCCCCCTTTCTATCCTCATCATCTCTGATTTAGCTCAGATTTTAGCATCTCTCCCACCTGGACTACTGCTCTACTACACAGTAAACTTCTGAACACTAATTTCACCCTTTCAATCGATCTTTTGTCTTGCTGCCTAAAAGATTCTTTTACAACACCAATCAGATCAATTCACCAGGCCCTACCTTCAATTATCAAAAGTAAACACCAAACCTCTCCCCTACCCCAAGCTGATAAGGGTAAGCCCAAATACCCTGGCCATTCAAGATCCTCAGTGATTTGGACTAAGCTTACCTTTCCAGCATCATTTCCCTCCACCTTGCCTTTGCAACTTCAACCTCACCATTGCAACCTGTACTTTCAGTAAATCAAACTCCTGAAATTTCCTAAACACATTATGACAGTGCTGTCCAACAGAACTTTCTGTGATGATGTAAATGTTCTATATCCATTCTATACAGTACCAGTCACATGTGGGCATTTGGGAACTTAAAATACGTTGTGGTGACTAAGGTACCGAGTTTTTTATTTTATTCAATTATAATTAATTTAAATTTAAATTGTCACATGTAGCTAGTGGCTTCCATATTAAAGAGGGCAGCTCTATGCTCTCTATAACGCTATATCTTGGGATGCCCAGAATGTTCCTTTCTTTACCCCTTACTTGCAGGCATGGTCATTTTCTATTCACCTTTCAAGCCTCAACTCAATGACTATTTTATTCAAAGTCTTCTTTGCCCCATCAACTCCCACAATCCCTTATGCCAAAAAAAAGTACCATTTATCATATTGTGTATATTGTGGTCATTCTTTCAAGAATTATTTACTCAGGATCTGTTACGTGTTAAATGCTGTGCAAGACACTGATGTCACAAAGAATAAGTAAACATTTTGTAATAAGAAATTCATTGTTCACTAGGACAAACAACTGCAAGCTGATTAAGAGGTGCTTTACTGGAATTATCTGCCAATACTGTTCTCTGAATAATGCCATGCTTATTTACATCTTGATGCTTTTTCACATGCTTTTCCTTTTGTGTGACATTCCCTCCTTTGCCTTCTCTATTTGATAAATTCCTTTGTGCTTTAAGATTCAGATCAAGAGTCAATTCCTCTGGGAAGTCTTCCTTAATCCCTAGCCTCTCCTCTGCTCTCTGAAATCTCACCCTGCAAATATCTCTATCATAGACTTAGCACAATGCATTACAAATATCTTGTTTGTTTCCCCCATACAACATGTCAGACAGTGCCTAGTACATAGCTGGCACTCAAAAACTGTTTGTAAAATATATGTCTACATACTAAATAAGATATTATCAATTAATATTATTCTTACTTTCACTTCTGCCAATAATATATATATACACAACTCTGACTTTTCACCTGAGCCTTATAGGCAAATTTCCATTTACTACTTTGGTAAATGGACATATTCCGAAAGACCTACACACTAGTCAAACTGAACACATCCAAAATTTATTTAACTTATCCCAAACTACCTGAGCCTTCTCCTGGGTCCCTGTCTCTTCAGGGGACCAATACCTACAGGGAAAAAAAAGGATTTTAAGCATTTTGAAACCAAGTACAATATATGTTAAACATGGTTCACCTTTACTCAAAACACTACAATCACCTAACACTATTTTAATCTTGCACCACCTCTCCTCTTAAATCAAACTAAACAACTTAAGGATCACAAAATGGCCATTTTATAATTTTGGTTATATATGCTCAGAAGAGTTTTAAATCAAAATGACATTAATATCTTCCAGAGAGTTTCACAGAGCAAAACCAAAATTACTCAAAAGAATATATATTACTTTTATTCTTTATCCCATTATCCACAATTCCTATTTAAATATGAAATTAAATAAAATAAATGATAATAAAACAGCAGGGGAAAAAAAACCACAGGAAAAGAAGTGTCCCACCAAGAAAAATAAAAATGTATTTGTTGCGCTTAAGTATTAAAGTTCCATACATATGTGAAAGTAAAGAATCATAAATCAATTTAAAATGATGATTTGGAGTTCTAATTCCAACTACCAGCCTTGCTTCTAATCTTAACTGGAAAAGTATAAAATCTTCACATTTAAGTATGAGTGTAAATTTTTCATAAATACCCTAGAACAGGTTGAAGAAATTCTATTTCTAGTTGGCACAGACACTTATAAGAAAGGGATGTTGAATTCTGTCATATTTTTTTCTCCATCTATTGAGATAATCATATAGGTTTTTCTTTTGGTTTTGGTTAATATGGTGAATTACACTGATTGATTTTTGAATGTTAAACCAGTCTTTCATTCTAGAAAAATTTGGTTATGATATATTATGGATTTTCTATATTGTTGGATTTGATTTGCATATATTCTATTGAGAATTATTGCACCTATAATAATAAGGAATGCTGGGGACTTCTCTGGTGGTGCAGTGGTTAAGAATCCACCTGCCAATGCAGGGGACACAGGCTCGAGTCCTGGTCCGGGAGGATCCCACATGCTACGGAGAAACCAAGCCTGTGCGTCACAACTACTGAGCCTGCGCTCTAGAGCCCGCGAGCCACAACTACTGAGCCCGTGTACCACAACTACTGAAGCCAGTGCACCTAGAGCCTGTGCTCTGCAACAAGAGAAGCCACCACAATGAGAAGCCCACGCACCACAATGGAGACCCAATGCAGCCATAAACAAACAAACAAGCAAGGGATATTCGTTTGCAATATTACTATTTCTTGTAGTATCTTTGTCAGGTTCTCCTATCAGGAAACTGTAGGTAATGAGTTGGGAATTTTCAGAACTATATTCAGAAAAAGTTTGTGTAGGACTATCTGCAAGGCTTGATTTGCTCAAATCTTGCACATTTCCAGAAGTGCCTGATTTTGTGACTGGCTCTTGGCTGACTCTTGGGAACTGAACTCTTAGAATGCTCTAAAAAAATTGTTTTGTACGTTTGGAGTCTTGAATGGCACTGTACCAGTATGTCAATTTGTCTAGATAGTTTATGCAAACAATGTGGTTTATAGTGAATACCTGGCTTTCAGTAACTACAGTGGTCACACAGGCACTGCGTGACTGATCTCCAGTAAAAACCCTAGATTATTAGGATCAAGCAAGATTCCCTGGTAGACAGCACTTATACATATCACTTTTGCTTTGTATCCTTTTGCTTTTTTAAAAAAAATGTCCCTATGAGTATGATGACTTCTGGGTCCTAGGGATCCTTGCAGCAAATTGCTAACCTTAGAGGTGATCTTCGGGACACCCAATAATACAGTGTGATACTGGGGACCACTGAAAGACACTGGTAGTATTTTCTCCTTAAACACTTGGCATCAGAGCTTGTGAAGCCATCAGAGCTTGATATTTTCTTTATAGGAAATTATTTTCCTCCCTTAATTAACAGACTTTATCTTTTAGAGCAATTTTAAGTTTATAGAAAAACTGAGCAGAAAGTACAGAGAGCTCTTATACAGTGCCCCCCACCCCCAGTTTCCCCTAGTATTAACACATTGTATTAGTGTGGTACATTTGTTACATTTGATGAACAAATCTTGATTATTTCTAACTAAGCTTAATAGTTTACATCAGGGTTCACTCTTTATGTTGTACAGCTCTATGGGATTTAACAAATGAATAATGTCATGTATCCACCATTACCGTATGATACAGAATAGCTTCACGGCCTTAAAAAATCCCCTGTGCTCCACCTATTCATCCTTCCCTCCTTCCCGACCCTGGGTCCCTGGCAACTACTAATCTTTTTACTGTCTCTGTACCTTTGTCCTTGCCAGAACTCATATATTTACAATCATTCAGTATGTAGCCTTTTCAGATTGACTTCTATCACTGAACAACATGTATTTAAAGTTCCTCCATGTCTTTTTGAGGCCTGAAAGCTCATTTCTTTTAACAATGAATAATATTCCACTGTATAAATACACCACAATTTGTTTATCCATTCGCCTATTGAAGAACATCTTGGTTGCTTTTTTTTTTTTTTTTTTTTTTTTTTTTGTGGTATGCGGGCCTCTCACTGCTGTGGCCTCTCCCGTTGCGGAGCACAGGCTCCGGACCAGCGGCCATGGCTCATGGGCCCAGCCACTCCACGGCATGTGGGATCTTCCCGGACCGGGGCACGAACCCGTGTCCCCTGCATCGGCAGGCGGACTCTCAACCACTGTGCCACCAGGGAAGCCCTTGGTTGCTTTTTAAGCATTAGCAATTATGAATAAAGCTGCTATAAACATCTCTGTGCAGGTTTTTGTATGGATGTAAGAGTTCAATTCGTTTGAATAGCAAGGAGCATGATTGTTGAACCACATTTTAAGACTATGTTTAGCTTTGTAAGAAACTGCCAAACTGTCTCCCAAAGTGGCTGTACCATTTTGCACTGCCATCACCAATGAGTGAGAGTTCCTGTTGCTCCACATCCTCATCAGCGTTTGGTGTTGGCAGTGTTTTAGATTTTATCCATTCTAATAGGTGTGTAGTAGTATCTCATTGTTGCATAAACTTGCAATTACTAATGACATATAAAATTGAGCATCTTTCCATATGCTTATTTGCCAAGAGTATGTCTTCTTTGGCGAGGTGTCTGTTCGTATCTGTTGCCGATATTTAAAACTGAGTTATTAGTTTTCTTACTGTTAAGTTTTAAGAGTTCTTGATATAGTCTGGGTATAAGTCTTTTATCAGATAATGTGTTTGCAAAGATTTTCTCCCAGTCTATGGCCTGTCTTTTCATTCTCTTAACAGTGTTTTTCACAGAGAAGTTTTAAATTTTAATAAAGTCCCACTTGTTAATTTTCCTTTCGTGAACTGTGCTTTTGGTGTTATATCTTAAAACTTATCACCCAACCCAAGGTTACATAGATTTTCTCCCATCTTCTAGAAGTTTTGTTGTTTTGCATTTTATATTTAGGTCTATGATCCATTTTCAGTTAATTTTTATGAAAGATATAAACTCTGTGTCTAGATTCATTTCTTTGCATATGGTTGTCCAGTAGGTTTCAGCACCATTTGTTGAAAAGACTGTCTTTTCTCCATTGAACTGTTTGTGCTCCTTTGTCAAAGATCAGCTCACTATATTTGTGTGGGTCTATTTCTAGGCTTTCTATTTAGTTTCATTGATCTATTTGTCTATTGCCAATACCACACTCTTTTCATTACCATAATTTTATAGTAAGTCTTGAAGTTGGGTAGCATCAGTCTTCTGACTTCATTCTTCTTCAAAAATGTGTTTGCTATTCTGGGTCTTTTACCTTTTTGTATAAACCTTAGAATCAGTTTGTAAATATCTACAAAATAACCTGCTGGGGTTTTGATTGAGATTGCATTGAATCTATAGATCAAGCTGGGAAGAACTGACATCTTCCAAATGTTGTCTTCAATATCTGAACACAGAATCTCTCAAGTTATTTAGTTCTCCTTTGCTTTTGCTCATCAGAGTTTTGAAGTTTTCCTCATTTAGATCTTGTATATACTTTGTTAGACTTATACCTAGGAATGTATTTCTTTCTCTTTCTCTCTGGCTGTGAATGTAAATGATGTTATATCTTTAATTTCAAATTCAATTGCTCATTGCTGGTATATACGAAAGCAATTGACTTTTGCATATTAACCTTGTATCCTGCAACCTTGCTACAATTGCTTATTAGGTTCCAGGAGTTTGGGACTAGATTCTTTAGAATTTTCTACAGAGACAATCATGTCACCTGTGAACAAAGGCAGCTTTTTATTTCTTCCTTCCCAATATGTATACCCTTTCTTTTCTTGTCTTATTGAACTAGTAAGACTTTTAGTAGGACATTCTGTAAGAGTTTTAAACTACAAGTTCATTTTTAAAAATAGATATAGAGCTTGGTAGAAGTCACCTGTGAAGCCATCTGTTCCTGGACTTTTGTTTGTTGGGAATTTTTTAATCATGGATTCAATTTCAGTACTTATAATTGGTTTGTTCATATTTTCTATTTCTTCCCGGTTCAGTCTTGGGAGATTGTACCTTTCTAAGAATTTGTCCATTTCTTTTAGGTTGTCCATTTTATAGCATTTAGTTGCTTTTTATTTATGGCATATAGTTGCTTGTAGTAGTCTCTTGTGTTCCTTTGTATTTCTGTGGTGTCAGTTGCAACTTCTCCTTTTTCATTTCTAATTTTATTGATTTGGACCCTCTCCCTTTTTTTCTTGATGAGTCTGGCAAAAGGTTTATCAATTTTGTTTATCTTTTCAAAGAACCAGCTTTTAGTTTCATTGATCTTTTCTACTGTTTTCTCTATTTCATTTATCTCTGCTCTGATCTTTATGACTTCTTTCCTTCTACTAGCTTTGGGTTTTGTTTGTTCTTCTTTCTCTAGCTGCTTTAAGTATAAGGTTAGGTTGTGTATTTGAGATGTTTCTTGTAAGCTGTCAAATTTATATGCATAAAGTTGTTCACAGTAATCCCTTATTCTTTTAATAACTGTAGAACGTAGAAATGAGACCTATCTCATTCCTGATCTGGCAATTTGTCTCCTCTTTTTCTGCCTGATCACCAGTGTGACTAATGTTTTATCAAATTTATTATCTTCTCAAAGAAACATGTTGGCTTCACTAATTTTTCTCTATTGTTTTTCTGTTTTCTGTTTCATTGATTTCCTTCCTGGTCTTTATTATATTATTTCCCCTGCAAAGTCCTGATTTTATTTTTTTTTTATTTTTCTACTTTCTTAAGGTGAAAGCTGAAGGTACTGACTGGAGACTTTTCTTCTTTTCTAACATAGGTGTTCAGTGCTAAAAATTTCCCTCTAAGTACTGCTTTAACTGCATCCAAGTAATTTTAATATGCTATGTTTTGATTTTTGTTAAGTTAAAAATACTTTCCACAATTATACTCCAATAAAGATGTTAAAAAAAAAAAAACTTTCCATTTGAATTTCTTCTCTGGCTCATGGATATTTAGAAATGAAAAGCAAGAAAAAGGGGAAAAAAACCTCAGTCATAAATGTCTTCATTACTTTTTGACATAGAGGAAGCACCATCTCTTCTAAAAAACAAGGTTAAGAATTATATTCCAAGGGTTGATATAGTTTCTTTCACTATAACAAGTTCTATATCTAAATGTTATACATACACTTTAAACCAAGAGATATCAAAGGCATTTGTGCTAAGTACCACTTAAATAGTAAAAGATTTGTAATAGGGGACAAATGAATGAAGCAGGTAATACTGCAGACTGAAAGAAAGAGATCAAAGAAGAGTGCAAAAATATCAGATGAGTTTATTCGATGGGCTGCAGGGGAGGGGGATGACAAAAGGATATTCTTTTTTTGGGGGGTGCTACGCAGTCCTCTCACTGTTGTGGCCTCTCCCGTTGCGGAGCACAGGCTCCGGACACGCAGGCTCAGCGGCCATGGCTCACGGGCCCAGCCGCTCTGCGGCATGTGGGATCTTCCCGGACCAGGGCAAGAACCCGTGTCCCCTACATTGGCAAGTGGATTCTCAACCACTGCACCACCAGGGAAGCCCCAAAAGGATATTCTTTCAAACTAATTTACATATATGAGAATAAAAATGGGAGTAAGATAAATGTCCAGCAATCGATCTATAAATATATTAACATATATATTGCAATACTATGCAAATAATAAGAGTAGAATTACGATAGCAAACCAAAAGGCAACAAGATTCCTCTCAGGGAAGTGTGTAAAATGTTCCCTAAATAATCTCTATTATGAGAAACACATTTCCAACCTAAGTGACTTAAAGGATGAAACCTGAGTATAGTCATATGCTCATTAACCCAACACTTGTGTTCTCTATAAAATATGAAACAGTCTACCTTTTTTAGACTTCTATTGAGCTAAAAAGTTTTTCCCTTTTACAAAGGCATGCATAAAAGGAAGAAATATTACCTCAACAAGTCCAAATGTAAACATTTTTAGATGTAAACAACTCAGAAGGGCATTCACAGGCCAGCCTACTAAATTTGAACTAATGAAAAAGCAGCCTATTAAGTTTTAACAGAGAACCACATTTAACCCCTGTGGCAAAATACCAAGAAACTTCTCAATACCTGAATCAGAAGGATAACATGTAACATGATGGATTCTTCATGACTGATTTTCCAGGATGATGCAGACCCCAAATATAAAATCTTAAATTACTGAAAAATAGCTCACCAACTCCACCCTTCACTTAAAGAGGCAACCAAATTGCCAACTGAAAACTGGGGTTAGGAGAGGTAGGCAAACATGTTTGGACTAAATCAAAGTATGGTACCATACAGAAGATGAAAGGAAGAGAAAGCAGACCCTGCCTACTCAAGGATTCTATGATCAGGAGGTAAGTGTAGACAATTAACATTCAAAACACAGCAAACAAAGACAATGGCATCAATGCCTGAAAAAAACCTAAGAATGGTGTTAAATGCTATCCCTATCCTGCTGAGATCTATGTAATCTTCTAAAATATAAAATAAAATGAAATGCTATGACTTGACTCAATAATACAGGTTGTCTCTATTAAAAAGTATTCAAAAATTTCCAAACCACATCTGAAATAAACTAAGTGTAAGTACTTTGATAAAAACGTGAATAAGGGAAAATGAGCACTAGGAGTGGGTTCCTAGAATAAAAATGCAACCATAACGAGGCAGCTTGTCAAAATCCAATAATTTATATGAATCTTGGAAGATTCTGATAGTGAAAAGAATGGACCAGACAAGTCATACTAAACTTGTAAGCTGGATATCTGTTAAATTTAAGACCTTAGATGACCTGAGGTAAAAATATATCTAGTATTTCATTCAACCTGAACTACGAAAAAACTCTCTGGTTATCATGACCATAAAAACTGTCTTTTCAGGGACTTCCCTGGTGGCGCAGTGGTTAAGAATCCATCTGCCAGTGTAGAGGACACAGGTTCGAGCCCTGGTCCGGGAAGATCTCACATGCCGCAGAGCAACTAAGCCTGTGCACCACAACTACTGAGCCTGCACTCTAGAGCCTGCGAGCCACAACTACTGAGCCTGTGTGCCACAACTACTGAAGCCCACGCACCTAGAGCCCATGCTCTGCAACAAGAGAAGCCACTTCAATGAGAAGCCTGTGCACCACAACGAAGAGTAGCCCCCAACTGCTGCAACTAGAGAAGAGCCTGTACACAGCAACGAAGACCCAACGCAGCCAAAAATAACAAACAAACAAACAAACAAAACCTGTGTTTTCAGGAGCTTCTGCTTCTACCCATGAAGGAAGGGTTGGGACAAAAATTGCCCTCCTGTCATGAGTAATTAGAAAAGAGGACAAAATATATGAAATAACTGTGTTCAGATGATGGTCAATGGACAGAGCAGGATTACAGTGCCAGGGAAAAGATTTTAAGTTAGGTAAGCCCTATACTTACCTAAGCCTTCTGCTTAAAGGAAGTTGCCAGGCCACAGCACAGTGAGAGGAAATCCCTATTGAACACGGCAGGCTTGCTGAGTTAAGTAAGAGACTGACATACAGGGAGGCCATGGATGCTAGTATTCACATGGTTAGTACCAGGGAAGAAGAAGCTGCACAGAGAGAGTGTTCTGGAGAGCTGCAGAGGGATGCAACCTTTGGCTGAGTACTAATCTGCATACTGATGAAGTGAAACACCATGAAGTCAGTGAAAGAACCACTGGGAAAGCAGAAGGCTGGACAATCCCAGAGATCACACAGGGGTGAAAACAGGCAGCATTCCCATCAGCCAGAGTAGAGAAACTATGTAATACAAAAGGTATTTGATAGGCTCCTCAGAGAGGTCACACCTTAATAATGGTGACTTAACCCTAGAATAAAGGTTGACATAAATATACTCTAATAAAACTTAAAAGCAAGATTTGAAAGATGTAAACTATTTCCAATAACTTATTTTAGTGTCTGAACAAAGACCAAAACTTTTTACGATCTACAAAAACTGAAACAAATTAAGGTTCACAAGGTAGAGCGTAAATGTTATTCTACTTTTGCAAGGTTCCTTTAACAAGAAGTAGTACAATATTAACTCTATGTAGATTTTGATAATTTAATGTTCATACTGTAATCCCTAGAACAACTTAAACAATAATGTAAAGTGGTAAAGCTAAAATTCCAATAGAGAAATCAATACAATATACTGAATATTCAACTAACTCAAAATAAGGCAAGAAAGCTGCCTCAGAGACAAAACACAAATATAACAAAGGGTAAGCCAACAGCACAATGGAAGACCTAAATTCAACCATACCAGTAACTAAATAAATATAATAGACTAAGTACTCATGATTAAATACAGAGATTGTCAGACTGGATAAAAAAATACCCAACTATATGCTATATATAAGAGAGGCACTGGAAATAAAAGTAACAGATATTATAGATTGTAAGTATGAAGAATGAATAAGATATATTATGGAAACAGTAAGCTTAAGAGAGTTGTGACCATATCAATGTCAAATAAAATAGATTTCAAGAGAAGAAGTATTACCACAGATATAGAAGAAAATTTCATAATAATAAAAGGATAAATCCATCATGCACATATCACTGCTTCAAATGATACCATCAAGCACCTTGATCCAACTGACAATTAAACTGAAAACACTGTAACAACAACTGTAAAATATATATTCTTAACAAATGCACATAGAATGTTCTTCAAAATATACTACATACTGGGCTGTAATACAGGCATACCTCAGAGATACTGGGGGTTTGGTTCCAGACCACTGCAATAAAACAAACATTGTAATAAAGCAAGTCCAACAAACTTTTTAGTTTCCCAGTGCATTTGAAAGTTATATTAACATTATACTGTAGCTTATTAAGTGTGCAATAGCATTATGTCTAAAATAACAAAGTATATACCTTAATTAAAAAATACTTTATTGCTAAAAAATGCTAACCATCATCTGAGCCTTCAAGAAGTCATAACAATAACATCAAAGATCACAGGTCACCATAACAAATATAACAATAATAAAAAAAGTTTGAAATATTGTGAGAACTATCAAATGTGACACAGAGACATTAAGTGAGCAAATGATGTTGGAAAAATGGCACTGATAGATTTGCTCGACGTAAGTTTGCCACAAAACTTCAATTTGTAAAAAATGCAATATTTTTGAAGCGCAAAAAAGCAAAGTACAATAAAATGAGGTATGCCTGTACAAGTCTCATTACATTTAAAAGGGTAAAATTATACAGAGTATGTTCTATAAGCATAAAGGAATTAAATCAGAAATCAATACAATACACTTCTAAATAACTCACATGTCAAAAAAATATTTTTTTTAATTCAAGAGTATTTCAAACTGAATGATAATGCAAGTACAGTATTTCATAATTTGTGGAATGCAGCTAAATCAGAGCTTAGATGGGTATCTATGTATTTAAATGCTTATGTTAAAAATGAATGAAGGCTTAAAAACAACGATCTCAGTTTCTATCTTCAGATGCTAGAAAACGATTAGCAAATTAAGTCCAAAGTCAGTGGAAGGAAAGAATAAATATAAGAACAGAAATCAAGAAAATAGAAAACAGACATGAAAGGAAATTAAGAATGCCAAACACTGGCTTTCTGAATATTAATAAAATTGGTAAGACCTTTGCAAAACTAACAGAAACAAAGGAAAAACACTAATTACCAATATAAGGAATAAGAGAAGAGGTGTCACTATAGATGTTACATAAATCAAAAGGAAAATAAGGAGAATCCCACTTCCCGTAACAGTGAGGTAGTTTGATTTGAACCAACCCTCCTAGAGATAACAAATTAAAGCTCTAAAATTAGAACACTCCCTGACACCATACACAAAAATAAACTCAAAATAGATTAAAGACCTAAATGTAAGACTGGACACTATAAAACTCTTAGAGAAAAACATAGGAAGAACATTCTTTGACATAAATCACAGCAAGATCTTTTTTAACCCACCTCCTAGACTAATAGAAATAAAAACAAAAATAAACAAATGGGACCTAATGAAACTTAAAAGCTTTTGCACAGCAAAGGAAACTATAAACAAGATGAAAAGACAACCTTCAGAATGGGAGAAAATATTTACAAACGAATCAATGGACAAAGGATTAATCTCCAAAATATATAAACAGCTCATGCAGCTCAATATTAAAAAAAAAATACAACCCAATCTAAAATGGGCAGAAGACCTAAATAGACATTTCTCCAAAGAAGACATTAGTGATGGCCAAGAGGCCATCACTAATTATTAGAGAAATGCAAATCAAAACTACCATGAGGTGTCACCTCACACCAGTTAGAATGGGCATCATCAGAAAATCTATAAACAACTGCTGGAGAGGGTGTGGAGAAAAGGGAACCCTCTTGCACTGTTGGTGGCAATGTAAACTGATACAGCCACTATGGAGAATAGTACAGAGGTTCCTTAAAAAACTAAAAATAGAATTACCATATGACCCAGTAATCCCACTACTGGGCATATACCCAGAGAAAACCATAACTCAAAAAAACACATGCACCCCAATGTTCATTGCAGCACTATTTACAATAGCCAGGTCATGGAAGCAACCTAAATGCCCATAGACAGACGAATGGATAAAGATGTGGTGTATATATATACAATGGAATATTACTCAGCCATAAAAAGGAACGAAATTGGGTCATCTGTAGAGGCGTGGATGGACCTAGAGACTGTCAGAGTGAAGTAAGTCAGAAAGAGAAAAACAAATATCGTATATTAACGCATATATGTGGAATCTAGAAAAATGGTACAGATGAACTGGTTTGCAAGGCAGAAATAGAGACACAGATGTACAGAACAAATGTATAGACACCAAGGGGGGAAGTGGGGGGTTGTGTTTGTGGTGGGATGAATTGGGAGATTGACATATATACACTAATATGTATAAAATACATAAGTAATAAGAACTTGCTGTATTAAAAAAATAAAATTCAAAAAGAAATAAAGCTCTAGACATCAAGATTCTAGATATTAAAAAACAAAAAAAAACAAAAACACTATCTCAAGGCACTAGAGGTTAACCAGAAGCAGAAAAAATGGAAGGGGAAATGACAATCGGAAGAAGGGTGCACTGCGTGAGCTTCCTGTTCTTAGGAAAAATAGCTTAGGAAAAAGCTTCTTAGGAAGCTTTTTACCAGAGTGCAAGTCCCAGTAGATGTTCAGCAGAATTGATAGATTTTAGAGAAATCATCTTATCTGTTATTAAATTAGAGAACAGAATTAAGGATGATTATGGCAGCTTGAAACTGAGGAGGAATATTCCAGGAAGGAGAAAGGAAGTGCACAAATCCTATGTATTAAACTCTGTTTAAATCTCTGGGCTGACACCTGAACTACACATACAGTCTCCAAGCAGCCCAGCTAGGACTAAACGAACTGAGCAAGGATTTCAGCTACTGCCCAATGTTGGAGAGTTTAGAGTCCTAATTCAGGCAAAACAAAACAAAACAAAATTCAAAACTCTTTAGAGTAATATGATAGAATACTAACTGTCTACAATGTATCATTCATAATATGGAGGAGATAATCCAAAATTATAAGAAAATGTGACCCACAAAGGCAATCAATGCAGATCTTACCCTAAAATGACCAAGACATTAGAGTTATCTGACATGGACTTAAAGTAGCTATTATAACTATGTTCATAATTAATAAACAGATGAGGAAATCTGCACAGAGGAAGAGAAAATGCAAAAATTACAAAACAGATGTTTTAGAACTGAAAACTTCAATATTTGAAATGAAAATTTCACTAAATGGGCTTTAAAAAACAAATTGGAGATGTCAGAAGATTGAGTCAGTGAGCTTCAAGACATATCAATATCTATCATCTAATCTAAAAAGCAGAAAATAAAAAGATCTTAAAAATAAACAGAGATTCATTGGACTTTGACACAGTAATAGAGGGACACATACATGTAAACTGAAGTCCCAGGATTAAAAAAAAGTGAAAGAAAAAGTTAGAAAAATTTTTTGAAAACCTAATGGTTGAAAATTTCCCCAATAATTGAAAAATATAAATGTGTATGTTCAAGAACCTCAGTGAACCCCATATAGGAAGGAAAATCACACCTAGACATAGCACAGTCAAACTATCTGAAAAAAAGAGAAAGGAAAAGAAAACATTACATACACGTGAAAAATGACATCAATCATAACTTACTTCTTATGAGAAACAATGTAAGTCAGAAGAAAATAGAATAACATCTTTAAAGAACTGAAAAAAATGAATAACGTATTATGAACTACTTATGCCAAGAAATGCAGTAACATAAAGAAAAAGGAAACTCCTTAAAAACACAACTGACAAAAACTAAAACAAGATGAATTAGAAAATATAAATAGTTTTTAACATATCAAAGAAATTTAAAATTTTTTATTAATTTTAACAAAGACAACTTCAGGCTAGAAAGCTTCACTGGTGAATTCTATCAATGATGTAAAGAATAAACACAACCAATCTTACACAAACTTTTTGGGGAAATAGATGAAGGAACTTTCCCTACCCACTGTACTGACTTCCATAACAATAAAACCAAAACCTGAAAAAGATATTATAAGAAAAGAAAACTATAGAACAATATACTTCATATGTTAGAATAAAAATTCTAGATAACTTTAATCTGGTGATATATGCACAAGACTCTCCATCATGATCAGGTAAGGATTATTCCAGGAATACATTTCAAATTAATATTTGAAAAATCAATCAATGAAATCCACCATATTAACTGAATAAAAGACAAAGACTATATGATAGAATCAAATAAATGCAAAATAAGCCTTCAAGGTAGTTTAATCCATTCACAATAAAAATATTCAGAAAACTAGAAGTTATTCAACCTGATAAGAAATCTATGAAAAGCTTACAGCTAACATCATAGTATATATTATGAAAGACGGAATGTTCTCACTAGTATCAGGAAGAAAGCAAGAATGTCTGCTCTATTCAACACTGTACTGAATGTCCTGCCAGGAAAATAAACTATGAGGAAAATTAAAGGCATACAGATTGGTAAGGAAGAAATGCTTCCATCTGTAAACGATTTAGGTAGAACACGCCAAGAAATCAACAAGTAAACCTGTTAATTTCATTTAATCAGTTGAGGAAGGTCTCAGTATACAAAATCAATGGACAGACATTACTTACGTTGTTCTTTGCTAGCAGCAAACTGGAAAACAAAATTAAAAAAAAAAATCTTTCACATATAACAGTATCAAAAACCCAAGTACTTAGGAATACATTTGACAAAAGGTATGCAATACCTTCACACCGAGAACTTTAAAACATTGCTGAGAAAAACTAAAGAATAACTACATAAATGGAGAGATGTAACAATTTTAGAGATTGGAAGACACAATATTAAGATGTCAATTTTCTGCAGATTAATTTATGGATTCAAGTCTCCTAATCATAATCCCTGCAAAGTTTTTTCTTTTTTTAAATAGAAAACAACACGTTGATTCTGCAATTTATATAGAAATGCAAAGACCTAAATAGCCAAAACAACCTTGGCAAAGAACTAAATGGAGGATTTGCATTACCTGGTTTAGACATTTACTATAAAGCTACAGTACTCAGCACAGTATTGTACTGGCATAAAAATAAAAAATACATCATATGGAGTCCAGAAATAAACATTTATCATCAACAAAGATGACATAGCAACAATGTGATAGATATTTGCATGTTGATTTTGTATCCTGTAACATTTTAAACTCATTTAATAACTGTAGTTTTTTTAAAGACTCTGTGAGATTTTTATGAAAGTAATCAAAGTATTAGAGCTTAACGCTAATACCTAATCCTCTCTTCCACCACTATGTCCAGGATTTTTTGCTGTCTCGTCAAAAGGTCTTCCTTTATGGATCACATGCTTATGTGCTTTGGCACACAAAGAAAGAGACCGACTCAACTGAGCAGTCTTTGTTTCTTACATTTCTTTACTACATCTGTATTATACTCTAAAGATATTATGGTAGGAAAATGAAATGCTCAAGTGATTTCACAAGATCACCCTAAGAATTTATCATGAGACAACCTTCCTGTATTTTTTCAGCTAAAATTTATACTACCTGGATGGTATAAGATGACATTCCAGATTATACAGAACACCCAAAAGGGACCTGGAAAAAACCCCAAATCTACTTTGGAAAAACCTAACATTATCACAAACAAATCTCAAAGAATTCCCCAAAATAAAATTGCAAAGCAAATAAGTAATTCACAGCCCCAAATTCAGTAACTACACAGCAATAAACACCATGAGTGAGAATCAGCAAAACAACAGACAGCAGATATACACCTACAAAGGCTTCACAAGGCTTCACATTTTGAAATTATTTCTCAAGGAATGTAAAATAAAACATATTTAATAAGCCTAATAAAAAAAATGAAAATATAAACAGAATAGAGAAAACGATTAAGAATACCCAGAAAGACTTGAGGACCTAATAACACTTTTTAGCTACGAAAATATAATGACTGAAATTTAGAATTTCAATGAATGCATTTAACACAGTAGCTTCGACAGAAATAAAAAGAGAAATAGGTTTTAAGAGAGATCTGAAAAAGTTAGCTAGAATGCTGCATAGAAAAACAAAGAAATAATATGAAGAGAGATGAAAGTATAAGAAGGATGGAATGAAGTGATCTAAAATATATCTACTCAGTTTCCTGAAGGCAAAGAATGAAATAAATGAGCAACAGTAATATATAAATAATTAACTAAAAATTTTTCGCTAGCAATGAAAAAAAATCTACAGATTTAAGATAACAAATGAATCCTAAGTAGAATAAACAGAAGGAAATTCATACCTAGAGTCATCACAAAGACGCCACAGAACAAAACAGATAAAGAAAGGAGAACTGAGAATTATGCAAACAGACAGCTCTATAAGAACAAAAATAGAAGCCATAAGACAGTGGAGTGTTATCTTCAATGAGCTGACAAAATGTAACTGTCAACCTAGCATTTTAAAAATGAAGGTAAAATAAGAACATTTTTAGACAAAAGTGTAAATGAACACCAGGAAATCCTCACAAAAAGAAATGCTAAACAACATACTTGAAACAGAAAGTAAGTGATGCCAGGTAGAAGGTCTCAGATGGAAGAAATAATTTATGGGAATGTTTTTTAAGCTATAACTCAAAAAGCTTTTAAAAAACCCTATAACTCAAATTATGTAACAATGACAACATATAACTCGAGAGCAGTTAAGAGAATTAATGTGTTCTATTGAAGAAGGAAAATGATTAACTTTAAACTTTGATAAGTCAAATATATATGTGAAAATCTGTGGAGGAACCAGTAATAAATAGATACTTAAAAACAAAGTGCAGAACTTTCTTTTTTCATGAAAAATATTTATAAGTGCACACAATTTAGTATAAATATTTATAATTAATAAAGAATTTCATAATAAGGGCAAAAACATCTCCTAATAGTGTGAATTAGGGAACATTAATTTCTTTGGTTAGTAGGGGAGAGACTTAGCTTGACAGAGAATAAACAGTGTTGTAGCACAGAAAACAGACAACATGAATAAATAAAAGGAAAGAAAATGGGTGAACTAACGAGAAGACCTGTTTTAGGATAAAATGGCTACGCAACATGGGAGTCAACTAATGCAAAGACAAATTGCCAGACGGAGCATAAATAAAAATAAGCCAATGAAGTATTTGAAACTGTGTAAAACTGACTTTTATGCTCTTAAATGTACTAAATGACTATTTGTATATAATGGAAAGATTACGATCTGTAGCTGTCAATATAGAAGAGACTGCCACTTAAACATTAATCTTTGTAGTAACATTGGAAATTAGAGGAAACTCTACTTAAACATTATTTTTTTGAGGCATGCAAAATAAAAAATATATATACAGATATAATTATAACCAATTAGACCACCTTAATTCAATACAATACATAAAATACGTTACCTTTTAAATTTTTCATCTCAAAGCCAACTGCTTCTTTAGTATAAAAGTGTCTCTGGCAGGGGGACCTTCAAGATGGCAGAGTAGTAAGATGTGGAGATCACCTTCCTCCCCACAAATACATCAGAAATACATCTACATATGGAACAGCTCCTAGAGAACACCAACTGAACACTGGCAGAAGACCTCAGATTTCCCAAAAGGCAAGAAACTCCCCCACGTACCTGGGTAGGGCAAAAGAAAAAAGAAAAAACAGAGATAAAAGAATAGGGACAGGGCTTCCCTGGTGGCGCAGTGGTTGAGAGTCCGCCTGACGATGCAGGGGACACGGGTTCGTGCCCTGGTCTGGGAAGATCCCACATGCTGCGGAGTGGCTGGGCCCATGAGCCATGGCCACTGATCCTGCACATCCAGAGCCTGTGCTCCGCAACGGGAGAGGCCACAGCAGTGAGAGGCCTGCGTACTGCAAAAAACAAAAAAACCCAAAGAATAGGGATGGGACCTGCACCTCAGGGAGGGAGCCGTGAATGAGCAAGAGTTTCCACACATGAGGAAGCCCCTTCACTGGCAGAGACGGTGGGTGGGTGGGGGGGAAGCTTTGGAGCCACAGAGCAGAGTGCAGCAACAGGGGTGCAGAGGGCAAAGCAGAGAGATGACTGCACAAAGGATCGGTGCCGACCAACACTCATCATCCTGAGACACTTGTCTGTTCACCCGCCAGGATGGGTGGGGGCTGGGAGCCTGAAGGGGGCTAGTGCACCACAGCTAGGTGGGAGGGGGTCCGGGAAAAACTCTGGAACTGCTTAAAAGGCAAGAGACCACTGTTTTGGGGTGCATGAGAGGGAATTCCTTCCCAGTCTGCCCACAGAAGGCAGAGCACCACCTACGAGCTCCAGAAATGGGCACAAGATGTGGCTGTCAGCTCGGACACTGGAGACAGGCATGAAGCTCTAATGCTGCCACTGCAGCCACCAAGAATCCTGTGTGCAAGCACGTCACTATCCCCACACCCCCGGGAGCCTGCGCAGCCCACCACTGCCAGGGTCCCATGATCTAGGGACAACCTCCCCAGGAGAACACACGGTGCGTCTCAGGCTGTTGAAACATCATGCCGGCCTCTGGCGTCACAGGCTCGACCACATTCCAATTATAACTACAGTAGCCCTCCCTCCCCCCATCCCCCCACATGAGTGAGCCAGAGCCCCCTAATCAGCCGCTGCTTTAACCCTGTCCTCTCTGGGCAGGAACAGATGCCCTCAGGTGACCTACACGCAGAGGCGGGGCCAAACGCAAATCTGAACCACAAGAGCTGTGCGAACAAAGAAGAGAAAGGGAAATTTCTCCCAGCAGCCTCGGGAGCAGCAGATTAAATCCCCACAATCAACTTGAGGTACCTGCAACTGTGGAATACATAAATAGACAACAAATCATCCCAGAATTGAGGAGGTAGACTTTGGGAGCAATGGTAGACTCATGGATAGCTGTCTGTGACTGACTTGTTTCTGATTTTTATATTAGTATAGCATTTAGGGCTTTTTATCACTGGTGGATTTGCTTATTCGTTTAGTTGCTCTCTTCTATTTTTTTTTAATTATTATTACTTTTAAATTTTTTTATTTTAGTAATTTTTAAACATTTTTTTATTTTAATAATAAAAACTATTTATTTTTTTTTCTTTCTTTTTTTTCCCCCTTTCATCTGAGCTGTGTGGCTGACAGGGTCTTGGTGCTCCAGCCTGCTGTCAGGCCTGAGCCTCTGAGGTGGAAGAGCAGAGTTCAGGACATTGGACCACCAGAGACCTCCCGGCCCCATGTAATATCAGTTGGCGAGAGCTCTCCCAGAGATCTCCATCTCAATGCTAAGACCTAGCACAACCCAACAGCCAGCAATCTTCAGTGCTGGACACCCCCTGCCAAACAACTTGCAAGACAGGAACACGACCCCACGAATTAGCAGAGAGGCTACCTAAAATCATAATAAGGTTACAGACACCCCAAAACACACCACCAGACGTGGCCCTGCACACCAGAAAGAAAGATCCAGTCCCACCCACCAGAATACAGGCACCAGTCCCCTCCACCAGGAAGCCTACACCACCAGTGAACCAACCCACTGGGGGCAGACACCAAAAACAACGGGAAGTATGAACCTGCAGCCTGCAAAAATGAGACCCCAAACACAGTAAGTTAAGCAAAATGGGAAGACAGAGAAATATGCAGCAGATGAAGAAGAAAGGTAAAAACCCACCAGACCAAACAAATGAAGAGGAAATAGGCAGTCCACCTGAAAAATAATTCAGAGTGGGCCTCCCTGGTGGTGAGGTGGTTAAGAATCTGCCTGCCAACACAGGGGACACAGGTTAGAGCCCTGGCCCGGGAAGATCCCACATGCTATGGAAAAACAAAGCCAGTGAACCACTAACACTGAGCCTGAGCTCTACAGCCCGCAAGCCACAACTATTGAGCCCACGTGCCACAACTACTGAAGCCTGCGTGCCTAGAGCCCATGCTCTGCAATAAGAGAAGTCACAAAAATGAGAAGCCCGCACACCGCAACAAAGAGTAGACCCCACTCACCACAACTAGAGAAAGCCCGCACACAGCAACAAAGACCCAACAAAGCCAAAAATAAATAAATAAACAAATTTATTATAAAAAAATAAAGAATTCAGAGTAATGATAGAAAAGATGATCCAAAAATCGGAAACAGAATGGAGAAAATATAACACACGTTTAACAAGGACCTAGAAGAACTAAAGAGCAAACAAACAATGATGAACACAATAAATCAAATTAAAAATTATCAGAAAGGAATCAATAGCAGAATAACTCAGGGAGAAGAATGGATAAGTGACCTGGAAGATACAATAGTGGAAATAACTACCACAGAGCAGAATTAAGAAAAAAGAATGAAAATAATTGAGGACAGTCTCAGAGACTTCGGCGACAACATTAAATGCACCAACATTCAAATTATAGGGGTCCCAGAAGAAGAACGGGAAAAGAAAGAATCTGAGAAAATATTTGAAGAAATTACAGTTGAAAACTTCCCTAACATGGGAAAGGAAATAGCCAATCAACTCCAGAAAGCACAGAGTCCCATACAGGATAAATCCAAGGAGAAACACGCTAAGACACATATTAATCAAACTATCAAAAATTAAACACAAAGAAAAACTATTAAAAGCAGCAAAGGAAAACCAACAAATAACATACAGGGAGTCCCCATAAGGTTAACAGCTGATCTTTAAGCAGAAACTCTGCAAGCCAGAAGGGAATGGCAGGGCATATTTAAAGTGACGAAAGGGAAAAACCTACAAACAAGATTACTCTACCCAGCAAGGATCTCATTCAGATTCGATGGAGAAATTTAAACCTTTACAGACAAGCAAAAGTTAACAGAATTCAACACCACTAAACCAGCTTAAAACAAATGTTAAAGGAACTTCTCTAGGCACAAACAACAAGAGAAGGAAGTCACCCACAATAACAAACCCAAAACAACTTAAGAAAATGGTAATAGGAACATACATATTGATTATTACCTTAAATGTAAATGGATTAAATGCTCCAACCAAAACACATAGACTGGCTGAATGGATACAAAAACAAGACCTGTATATATGCTGTCTACAACAGACCTGCTTCAGACCTAAGGACACATACACACTGAAAGTGAAGGGATGGAAAAAGATATTCCATGCAAATGGAAATCAAAAGAAAGCTGGAGTAGCAATTCTTGTATCAGACAAAATAGACTTTAAAATAAACATTATTACAAGAGACAAAGAAGGACACTACATAACGATCAAGGAATCAATCCAAGAAGAAGATATAACAACTGTAAATATTTATGCACCCAACACAGGAGGACCTCAATATATAAGGCAAATGCTAACAGCCATAAAAGAGGAAATCGACAGTTAAAACAATCATAGTAAGTGATTTCAACATCCCACTTTCACCAATGGACAGCTCATCCAAAATGAAAATAAATAAGGAAACAGAAGCTTTAAATGACATAATAAACAAGATGGACTTAATTGATATTTATAGGACATTCCATCCAAAAACAACAGAATACACTTTCTTCTCAGGTGCGCATGGAATATTCTCCAGGAGAGATCATATCTTGGGTCACAAATCAAGCTTTGGTAAATTTAAGAAAACTGAAATAGTACCAAGTATCTTTTCTGACCACAACACTATGAGACTAGATATCAATTACAAGAAAAATACAGTAAAAATACAAACACACAGGGGCTAAGCATACACTACTAAATAACCAAGAGACCACTGAAGAAATCAAAGAGGAAATCAAAAAATACCTAGAAACAAATGACAATGAAAACACGATGACCCAAAACCTATGGGATGCAGCAAAATCAGTTCTAAGAGGAAAGTCTATAGCAATACAATCCTACCTCAAGAAACAAGAAAAATCTCAAATAAAGAACCTAACCTTAAACCTAAAGCAATTAGAGAAAGAAGAACAAAAATCCCCCAAAGTTAGCAGAAGGAAAGAAATAATAAAGATCAGATCAGAAATAAATGAAAAAGAAATAAAAGAAACAACAGCAAAGATCAATAAAACTAAAAGTCGGTTCTTTCAGAAGATAAACAAAATTGATAAACATTTAGCCAACATCATCAAGAAGAAAAGGGAGAAGACTCAAATAGAAATGAAAAAGGAGGAGTAACAACTGACACTGCAGAAATACAAAGGATCATGAGAGATTATTACAAGCAAGTATAGGCCAATAAAATGGACAACCTGGAAGAAACGGACAAATTCCTAGAAAAGCACAACCTTTTGAGACTGAACCAGGAAGAAATAGAAAATATAAATAGACCAATAACAAGCACTGAAATTGAAACTGTGATTAAAAATATTCCAACAAACAAAAGCCCAGGACCAGATTGTCTCACAGGTGAATTCTACTGAACATTTAGAGAAGACATAACACCTATCCTCCTCAACTCTTCCAAAATATAGCAGAGGGAGGAACACTCCCAAACTCATTCTGCGAGGCCATCACCCTGATACCAAAACCAGACAAAGATGTTACAAAAAAGAAAACTACAGACCAATATTGCTGATAAACATAGATGCAAAAATCCTCAACAAAATACTAGCAAACAGAATCCAACAGCACATTGAAAGGATCATACACCATGATCAAGTGGGCTTTATCCCAGGAATGCAACGATTCTTCAATATAAGCAAATCAATCAATGTGATAAACTGTATTAACAAATTGAAGGATAATAACCATATGATAATTTCAATAGATGCAGGAAAATCTTTTGACAAAATTCAACACCCATTTATGATAAAAACTGTCCAGAAAGTAGGCATAGAGGGAACCTATTTCAACATGATAAAGGCCATATATGACAAACCAACAGCCAACATTGTTCTCAATGGTGAAAAACTGAAACCATTTTCTCTAAAATCAGGAACAAGACAAGGATGCCCACTCTCACCATTATTATTCACCATAATTTTGAAAGTTTTAGCCACAGCAATCAGAGAAAAAAAAGAAATAAAAGGAATCCAAATTGGAAAAGAAGAAGTAAAGCTGTCATTATTTGCAGATGACATGATACTATACATAGAGAATCCTAAAGATGCTACCAGAAAACTACTAGACCTAATCAATGAATTTGGTAAAGTAGCAGGATACAAAATTTATGCACAGAAAACTGTTGCATTTCTATACACTAATGATGAAATATCTGAAAGAGAAATTAAGGAAACACTCCCATTTACCATTGCAACAAAAAGAATAAAATACCTAGGAATAAACCTACCTAAGGAGACAAAAGACCTGTATGCAGAAAACGGTACGACACTGATGAAAGAAATTAAAGATGATACAAACAGATGGAGAGATATACCATATTCTTGGACTGAAAGAATCTACATTATGAAAATGACTATACTACACAAAGCAATCTGCAGATTCAATGCAATCCCTATCAAACTACCAATGGCATTTTTCATAGAACTAGAACAAAAAATTTCACAATTTGCATGGAAACACAAAGAACCCCAAATAGCCAAAGCAATCTTGAGAAAGAAAAACGGAGCTGGAGGAATCAGGCTCCCTGACTTCAGACTATACTACAAAGCTACAGTAATCAAGACAGCATGGTAGTGGCGCAGAAACGGAAATATAGATCAATGGAACAGGATACAAAGCCCAGAGATAAACCCACACACATATGGTCACCTTATCTTTGATAAAGGAGGCAAGAATATACAATGGAGAAAAGACGGTCTCTTCAATAAGTAGTGCTGGGAAAACTGGACAGGTACATGTAAAAGAATGAAATTAGAACACTCCCTAACATCATACACAAAAATAAACTAAAAATGGATTAAAGACCTAAATGTAAGGCCAGACACCATCAAACTCTTAGAGGAAAAGATAGGCAGAACACCCTACGACATAAATCACAGCAAGATCCTTTTTGACCCACCTCCTAGAGAAATGGAAATAAAAACAAAAATCAACAAATGGGACGTAATAAAATTTAAAAGCTTTTGCACAGCAAAGGAAACCATAACAAGACTAAAAGACAACCCTCAGAATGGGAGAAAATATTTGCAAATGAAGCAACTGACAAAAGATTAATCTCCAAAGTATACAAGCAGCTCATGCAGCTCAGTATCAAAAAGCAAACAGCCTAATCCAAAAACGGGCAGAAGATCTAAATAGACATTTCTTCGAAGAAGATATACAGATGGCCAACAAACACATGAAAGGATGTTCAACATCACTAATCATTAGAGAAATGCAAATCAAAACTACAATGAGGTATCACCTCACAATGGTCAGAATGGCCATCAACAAAACATCTACAAACAATAAATGCTGGAGAGGGTGTGGAGAAAAGGGAACCCTCTTGCACTGTTGGTGGGAATGTAAATTGATACAGCCACTATGGAGAACAGTATGGAGGTCCCATAAAATAATAAAAGTAGAACTACCATATGATCCAGCAATCCACTACTGGGCATATACCCTGAGAAACCACAATTCAAAAAGAGTCATGTACCACAATGTTCACTGCAGCACTATTTACAATAGCCCGGACATGGAAGCAACCTAAGTGTCCATCGACAGATGAATGGATAAAGAAGATGTAGCACATATATACAATGAAATATTGCTCAGCCATAAAAGGAAACAAAATTGAGTTATTTGTAGTGAGGTGGATGGACCTAGAGTCTGTCATACAGAGTGAAGTAAGTCAGAAAGAGAAAAACAAATACCATATGCTTACACATATTATGGAATCTAAAAAAAAAAAGAAAATGGTTCTGATGAACCTAGGGGCAGGACGGGAATAAAAATGCAGACGTAGAGATTGGACTTGAGGATACGGGGATGGGGAAGGGAACCTGGGACAAAGTTAGAGAGTAGGACTGACATACACACACACTATCAAATGTCAAATAGACAGCTAGGGGGAAGTAGCTGCATTGCACAGGGAGATCGGCTCAGTGCTTTGTGACCACCTAGAGGGGTGGGATAGGGAGGGCGGCAGGGAGATCCAAGAGGTAGGGGATATGGGGATATATGTATACATATAGCTGATTCACTTTGTTATACAGCAGAAACTAACACACCATTGTAAAGCAATTATACCCCAATAAAGATGTTAAAAAAAAAATAGGCCACAGATATTATCAGACACCTCACCAAAGAACATAGGTGACAAATTAGCATATCAAGACATGATTAAAATCTAATGTCAGGCTTCCCTGGTGGCACAGTGGTTGAGAGTCCGCCTGCCGATGCAGGGGACACGGGTTCGTGCCCCGGTCTGGGAAGATCCCACATGCCGCGCAGCGGCTGGGCCCATGAGCCATGGCCACGGAGCCTGTGCTCGGCAACGGGAGAGGCCACAGCAGTGAGAGGCCCGCGTACCGCAAAAAAAAAAAAAAATCTAATGTCATTAAGGAAAGGCAATGAGCTACCACGGCATACCTATTAGAATGGCTAAAGTCCAAAAACACTGAAAATAACGGTAGTTGGTGAGAATGCAGAGCAAGAGTAACTCTAATTCACTGCTGGTCGTAATGTAAAATGTTGCAGCCATTTTGGGAGAGAATTTGGCAGTATCTTACAAATCTAAACATATTTTTACCATTCAATCCAGCAATCATTTTCCTAGATATTTACCTAATTGTTTTGAAAACTTATGTCCACACAAAACTTGTCTGTAAATGTTTATAATAGCTTTATTCATAATCACTAAAAAACAGAAGCAACCTAGATATCCTTTAATAAATGAGGAGATTAACTAACTGTGGTACATCCATACGATGTAGTACTATTAAGTGATAAAAAGTAATGAAGTATTAGGCCCTGCATAAACATCAATAAGTACTTACCAGCAATGATGAGATGTTATTCAATAATTTGCAGATATGGGAGTCAGTGAATGAGCTGTGCTTAGAGGCAAAAAGGAAGGTGGTCAGTAAGACAAAGGGCAACGACGGCTCATTGGTAGAAATGACTGTGTAATGATAGCAGAGCAACATTTTTAACGAACTTAAGGGAAAAAACTTTAAAAATGAAGGAAAAACAAAGACTTTTTCATATATTCAAAAACAAAGAATTCATACCAACACTAATTGTTAATGGAAGTCTGTCAGGCAGAAGGAAGTCGTAACAGAAATATGGACTACATGAAGAGCACTGGCAGTAGTTATAAGGGTAAATATATGTTGTCTTATTATTTAAACCTCCTTAAAGATAACCGATTTCTAACACAAAAAATAAGGTATGGGTATAAAATTAAAATGTATCTTGACAACTGTACAAAGATCAGGGAGTGAGAAATGGTATTACACTATTGTAAGGTAGTTAAAATGGTATAATCCATCATTGGAAGGTTGACTGTTAATAGTTAGGTGAATATATACACCTTAGAGCAACCAATACCAAAAAGAACAAAGTGATAACTAATAAGCCAACAAAGGAGATAAAAATTTTTAATATTCAATTAATCCAAAGGCAGAAAAAAAAGGAAAAGAGGAACAAAGATCAAATAAGACAAATTGCAAAATGATAAACTCAAAACCAACATATCAAGAATCATAAAATGTAAAATGGTCTAAATACCCTAATTAAAAGGTATAGATGTCAGATTGGATTAAAAAGCAAGACTCACCTATGTCCTGGCTACAAGAAATGTGCTTTAAATATAAAGACACAATTAGGTTAAAACATAACGGATACAAAAAATATACCATGATAACACTAATCAAAAGAAGCTGGAGTAGCTCAAGAAATATTAGTCAATGTAGATTTCAGAGCAAAGAATATTACCAGGAATAAAGAAGGTCATTTCATAATGATAATGAGGTCAATTCATCAGGAAGAAATAATCTCTAACTTCTGTGCAACTAAAAGCAGATCTTCCAAATACATGAAGCAAAAACTGAAAGAACTTCAAGGAGAAATAGATAAATCTACAATTATACTCAGAGATTTCAATTCCTCTTTCACAGTAATTGATAAAACAAGTAGATGAAAAATCAATAGGCATAGAGAAGCTTTACAGCACACATCTGACACTTGTAGAATAACCCACCTAACAGCAGCAGAATACAAGTTAATACAATACACTCCTCTCATATACACATCCCTTCATTATCCAAAGATATTAATTGGAAAGTGAGAACTGAGAAAAGAGAGCAAAAGCTTTTATTTATCCACTGCTCATATCTCTTACACTAAACATTCCTTATTGAAAGAAATTAGTACAAATACTACTATACAGGGGTCTTGTTAAAATGCAGATTCTGAAAAAATAAAATCTGGCATGAGGTCTAAGACTCTGCATTTTTTTTTTAAGATTTTTTTTTTTTTTGATGTGGGCCATTTTTAAAGTCTTCACAGAATTTGTTACAATATTGCTTCTGTTTTGGTTTTTTGGCTCCGAGGCATGTGGGATCTTAGCTCCCCAACCAGGGATCAAACCTGCACCCCCTGCACTGGAAGGCAAAATCTTAACCACTGGACCACCAGGGAAGTCCCAGATTCTGCATTTCTAACAAGCTTCCAGGTATTGCTGGGGATGCTGACATTACAAGTCCATGGAGTATGCTTGGAGTTGCAAGGGACTAGAATATGAGAGGAAAGTGAATAAAGCAAGCCAGGATCACTTTAGCATTGCCTGCTTCTAGGAAGTTTTCTGAGTGATTCTAATGTGGTTAGTCATATGAATTATTTCATTTAACCTTCAAAACAACTCCTCGAAATAAATACTATTATGATCCTCACTTTTCAGAGAAGGAACCTGAAGTTTAAAGAGTTATTTACACACATCACAGAGCCATCTAACCACCTGGCTTAGTAAAGCACAGGTGTTCTGTGCAATATATGAGCTCTATGGAAATTTTTTTTCCCAACATTTCCCTTAAAATCACATCAATTTCAGATTTCTCTTTCTTTTGGGTCCTCCCCCACCCTCCTCACTTGAAAGACCTAAGCATAACCACAAAACTGAGCAGAGAACTTTCACAAATACCATTATACAATTGAACTGGCAAGTATTACTGTAAATATATACCATTAAACATATTTTGGCTGGCTTTTCTGTTGTGCTTAAAACAGATGTTTAATATTTTACCTTAAATAATATAATTAATTCATACAAAATTAAAGGTAAGAGAGCTAAAAAATTCTTTCATTGTAATGTCAAGTTATATAAACCTATATACAAGTAGCTACTCAAGTGATGATTAAATGATGAACTAGGAAAACATGAATACACCACACTGATGATTTCAATAAAGCAATATTCTGCATTATTCCAAAATATCCCATAACGTACATGTATTGTTTTTGAAATCAGGAAAAAGAGGTTAAACGTTTTTAATTAAGTAAGGCATTAATTTTCAAGTATTCCAAAGCTCCCCCATGTCCTCAAATACTAGCACTAATCATATAGCTGAGGAACGATTAACAGATATATATTTGTAAATATCTCAGGCTAGACAATTTTAAGAGTAATTACTGTCATACCCAGAAATGACAAAATAAATAAAATATACGAACTGAAAAATCAAATACCCTAAATTAAAGTTTCCTTAAACAGGTGTAACACAGTGGATGCTGAAGAGTCCCTGCAGTTTTGCACAACATGTGGCACTCAGGCATCTCACAGTGCTTGATGTTTATTTCAAAGCACTTGCACCTCTCTATAAGGGTGGTGGTAATTATGTTCCCCCAGCCATAAAAGAGAAAATAAGTATAACCAAACAGGTAATGTCCTCCTACTGGCTGGCACATTATGGAAAATACCTGACTTGGTCTCAAATTTTTAACTTTATAAGAAACCTACAAAGAGACTGTCGTAAAACAAAATTTAGAATTCTTTTATCCTCTCAAGTCAGGGCTTGGAAACCAGTCACATAGCACTTAAAACACACCTCCTTTGCCACCTTGAAGGTAGTAACGTTCTACAGCAACAGAGACATTCAGGGGCAAGTTGTCAAAATTAACTATCATGACACTTTAAAACTGAATAGGCGGATGAAATTTTCATTTCATCATTAAATCTCTTTCCAGAAAAGAGAGAAATGTGCACAGGGAGGAAAAAGATAAATGGTATTTTTTGGTGACAGGGAATGTATTTCTTTAGTTTTGTGAAAAACTGCACCCCACCAAAAAGAGTTTCGTTGATAAAGAATGCAATCACAAATAGTTTTATAAATAACTGAAAATATCGCCTTGCTTATAATAAGGCTAGATTTTAAGAACTTTCTAAAATTTTTCACATACAATGTCTACCTGGCAACTATGAAGGCTACATTTTCCCTAGGCAGAAGGGCATGACCAATGTTTTCAATACCATAGTTCAGAGGATTCCATTGTTGTGAGAAGTACTAATCTCAGAGAAAATTCATTAAAAAGTTGGGGTAAAACTGAATAGCTATGAAACTCCACCTCCATAGTAGTTTCTTCACAGCCCTATCATCCTTCTTCCCTGGAAATTTCCCCAAATTTCAGTTGCCTCCTGACCTGTTTAAGCCAAATAACATTTCTATGCAAATAATCCTTTTATGCTACATCAGTTTTATGTTCTATCAGTTCTAAAATATTTTTAGCAAGTAATTTGGGGCAAGAGCTCTTGAAGATTTTTCTTTAGCCTATCTTGCCAGAATGCCAACCTTGCATTTTGAACTTTGCAGAGTCAGCTCTGGCACTGCAGGTCCACTAAGAGTCAACAATAAAATGCCACCTTGAGCTGTAAGAACACAAGAAAAGAAAGGGCTGGAAAAAAAAAAAAAAGTGGTAATCCCCAAAAAGACCTGAATTAACTCCCAAAACAATTCTTTAATTGGTTGCTCCTGTTTAAACTTTTCCAACCAGCTGTTCAATTGACAGCATTCACAAAAGCATCCACAACGTTGGAGAAATAAAAGCTGATAGTACACATAGATGTCCAAAAGGCACTGAGTTTTTTCAGAAAATCTGTCCTTTCATATTAGTTCTGCTACCTCACTGACATGCTCGTGGCATCCCATCCTGCACCCCTCCCCCACCAAGTGACTTTTTTACATTGAGCATTTTCTAAGTGCATACAAAAAGCTTAGATGCCCAAGATCATTAACATAACAGCTTCCACCATGAGCTATTACAATCTAGGTTCTGAAACTAAAGGAACAAAAATACAGGGAATACTTTCAAAACTAACGCTGTGGCCTGATATATGCAAAGGCACTGAAAAGCGTGCATCTCAAGATCAACATTTCAGAAGCAGAATTCTAAATATTCATAAGCAACAAGATCTTTACTAAGACTCATATCGCCTCATTCAAGACAACAAAACTAACCTTAGTCAGGTAAATAGCTATTCATAATGAAGTATTTTGAAGAGAAAACCAGATTATAAAAGTTTTATTTCATAAACCTATTTATATGGAGACAGACTCTATATCTAAAAGTGCAGATTTAAAAAATTTCCTTTGCCATTGGGGGGATGGAAAAGCATCCCTGATTTGTATATTAAAGCACAAGCATCTGTCCTACTGATGATATTCTAGGGAAGCACATTAGCATAAAATTTAACGATGTCAAATAAGTGGATGTGAAATAAGGACTGCGTAAAGACACTATTTCCAAGGCTGACAGAAACATCACTGTTTAGAAATGCAAATGAAACCATTATGTTCAATAATTATATGAAAATATGAACAGTTCAGCATGTTTTCCAGCCCTGATGGCAGTTAATGGGATGTACGCTTATGTAAATAACTACTATTAAAGCTAATGCTGAAAAAAACTAATAAATTCATACTAAAGCAACTGATTTAGTATGCTTTTAAAACCCAGCAGTGCTCACTTATTAGAAAAGAGTGCATTATTATGTTTAGAACTCATTACTGCTACAAGTCACTGCAGCTCCATCAATTACCATGCATTAATGAAAATGGGACACATACAAAAAAAAAAAAATATCGCCTCTCAGCAGTTTTCTTTAATGACAAAATCTAGGGGTATTACCATCATGGGGCCTTGTAGGGAACTTATCCATACTATAATCTTTATTACTAAAACAGTACTCCCAATTCTATTGCCCTCGGGTATTTTGATCATAAGAAGGGCTAACCTTCATGTAAAAATATCAATATTTTACAAGATTGACCATTTAACATAAATAAGAAAGTTTTAATATTTGAACTGCACTTAAAAAAATTTATTAACATATATGTGGCACATGGTTCTTTATTTTTTATGGAGGCTAAGAAGTGAAAATACACATTGGTAATCATACCAGTATAGAGGATAGACAGTTTCATTCGAAGATGCTGCCTGATAAAACAGATAAATCCCACTCAGTTCTACATTTATGTCTCAGTGAATTCCATAGAACTAATTCTACAGAATTAGTTGGATTGGATATTTAAGAACAAACCTAAAGTTTCCTTCTTGGCCGTAAGATGGACTTTCTTGAAATATATTAAATATTTAGTGCAAGAAATTAAGAAGCTGGAAAATCCCTGTTGTTTAAAATTCAAATTTGGCTAACACCTAATAGCAAGGAAATGCTGACAGAGCAGGAATGCAAATATAGAAATGCCTTTGCCCTCACTCTACTTGTGTCAACTTTCACAATTTATTCTGTTTCTTTAACATGTGTAATTAAGCTGATCCTTCAGTCTTTTCTAGCATCCAGGAAAAGAGAAAACACTTCAGCACCTACCAAATGTGAAAAATATTTGCTAAATCTCAGACACAGTCTTGTTATATATAATGAGTATATGTTTATTTGAAATTATAACCAGCACATCAGCCCAAGCATTTGCAGTTTTAGTTCTCATAAGTTTATTCACCTCCCAAGAAGCTTTTACTACAATTTGTATATATATCACCATGTGGCGATAAAGTGCTATGATCATTCAGTTCCAGCAGTAAAGTACAAGTTCTCTCTTCAGAGTCTGATCAAGCAACTCATGTATGTTTAAAATTCGTTCATGTAACAAGTATTTTTTGAATACATACAGAGTACCAGGTACTATGCTAGACTCTCAATGTACAGTAGTGCACAAGACAGAAATGATGTCCCATGAGGGAAATAGAGAATAAATAAATATGTAATCAAATGTCAAGTACTATGAATAATCAATGTTCATTGACAACTTAAGAATGAAAAAAAAAACTTTTAGAAAACTAGATATAAAATAGAAATTCCTCAGTATGATAAATGGCACCCATCAAAATACCATACAGCTAAATCAATCTTAAGGATGAAATATGTATTTCCCACTAACATGTGGAACAAGACAAGGATGTTCTCACTCATCATTTCTGTTCAGTACCTAACTGGAGGTACTGCAATAAGGCAAGAAAAAGAAATAAAAGGCAGACAGAGTAGACAAAAAGAACTAATTGCTTTCATTTGCAGATGACATAATTGGTTGACTATAAAACCCGAAGAAACCTGTAAAACAACTATTACAATTAACAAGTGAGAATTTAGCAAGGTCAGAAGATATAAAATCAATATATAGAAATTGACTATATTTCTAAATCCAACACTGAAAATTAAAATTAAAACTAAATTGAGAACAAACTTTTCAAAATTAACAGACTCCTTCCTGCTGATTAGAATGTGCACACGATGGCTGAAGCTTAGAATGCCAAGATAAAAAAAGTTGTGGCTCCCCAAAAATCTAGAGTCATCATATCTACCTCAAATTGCCAAAACTCAGATGTCTTTTACATGAAAACTAAATAAACATATATCCTGTTTCGATTACTGTTAACTTTGGCATTTCTTGTTATATACAAGGAAGCTTAATCTTGACACAGATTCACAAAATATCCTTAAGTAGGTTCCATCTAATCCTAGTCTTTTCAGCTTTGTTTCTATATTACTTTCCTTGTGATCTCTTCTACACCTTGTCAGAACAGCATGAGATTCCTTAGCAATTCCTACCTGATTTCTCTTAACAAAAAACTTCCTTAAAACAGCTTTAAAAATTTTAAAGCACGCTCACTCATATAATCAAAAAACATTTTGCTTCAAAAACTATATTGTCTCTTCAAAAACTAGAAACCTAGACACCCTTTGGGCAACAGAAATCTGAATGAGAACTCTAAAGGCAAACAACAACAACAGCAACAAAAACTTCAAATAGAAGACAGCATCTGAAATAAAAGATAACTTTTGAAAGATTTATAATACAAAGTGATTTCAGAAACATGGCAGGATGAAAAACTACTTTTGTCTCCCCACTTTAATCTACAACCAGTAATACAACCACAACTCATCAAAGGTGCCTCTGCCTGACACAACAGGATGCCGAAGAATTCCACACATCTGTACGTCTAAAGGTGAGTAGGCTGAAACACACAGAGAAGGCAGAACCAAGGGAACAGCAGAGATGGTGCTTGCAATCCTGGCCCTCTGACCATGGCAGCAGAGCCCACAGCTACAGAGAACCTAGTAGCAGCAGGGAAGGCGGTGCACACAACTCCGGCCACCAAACGGCACCAGTGACCATGACTGCAGGTAACCTGGGCAGCAGCAGCAGTGGGGCCTGGGACCCTACCTCTCCAATGCTGAGGTGCCCATGACCCCAGCCTCTGCCCCACCATCCACAGTGGTGGAACCCACAAACCTTACAAACACAAACACGGTGGAGGTGCCTGTGCAATCCCAGTTCCCCCACCAATGCACCACTCAGCCCACGGTGTAGCCTGTGTCTCAGGGGATCCCAGACAGAAGGAAAGAGCCCACCATCCTGATGGATGACAGTGGCTCTGGAAGAAGCAAGGCAGCAACAACCCAGGTGGCACAAGAAGCAATAATGGAGGCAAGAAGCCACACCTCTTACAGAGATGGTAGAGGTTGGAAAGTGCCACTCTCAAATATAGAGGCAGTGCAGGTAAGAGAAGCCAAAAACTTGTGTGATAGTGCCACCTACCAGAAAACAAAAGAAAGGAAACTAACTCTTAACCTGTCATTTAACTTCAAATGAGCAGGCAGAGGAACAATTCAAGCAACATGAAGAACCACGGTAACACCATACCACAAAAAGAAAATGACAATTCTGCAGAAACTAAACTTCAAGTCATGGAATATTGCAATCTAACTGATAGAGAATTCAAAATAGTTGTCATGAAAAAACTCAACAAGATACTAGAAAACTCAGAAAGGCAGTTTAATGAGCTCAGGAATACAATTAATTAACAAGTGGAATACTTTACCAAAGAGACTGAAACTCTAAAAAAGAATTAAACAAGAATCAATCAAATTCTTAAGCTGAACAACACAATAAACAACATTAAGAATGCATTAGAAAGCACTGGAAATAGAGCAGACTATATGAAAGAGAGTTAGTGAGCTGGAAGATGAAATATAGAAATGATACAAGTGGAAAAGGAAAGAAAAATAAGATGTAAAAAAGAATATAAGGAAATCCTATGAGAGTTGTTCATCTCTCTTAGAAAGAGCAACATTAGGATAATGGGTATCCCAGAAGGAGAAGAAAGGGAGAAGGGAGCAGAGTTTATTTAAAGAAATTATAGCTGAGAACCTCCCAGACTTGGGAAAGAAACTGGATATACAAGTCCATGAAGCTAAGAGAACATTTAATTACCTCAATGCAAAAAGACCTTCTACCAGAAATATAAAAAATTGTCAGAAGTCAATAACAAAGAATTTTCAAGGCAGCCAGGGTAAAAAGGATGATAACCTACAAAGAAACCCCTATTAGGCTATCAGCAGATTTCTTAGCAGAAACCCTACAGGCCAGGAGGGAGTAAAATGACACTCTCAAAATACTGAAAGATAAAACCTGTCACCCAAGAACACTCTATTCAGCAAAATTATCATTCAGATATGAAGGAGAAATAAAGACTCTCCCAGACAAACAAAAGCTGAGGGAGGTCATCAACACTCGACCTGTCTTACAAGAGATGTTGACAGGAGCATTTCTACCAGAAACAAAATGGAAAAAATATACAAAACTTTGAGCAGGTGATAAATAGACAAAACTGGAAAACTGCATCTATCAGAATAGATTTTAAACACTTTATTATAGTATAAAAGTTAAAGGGGAAAAAAAGAAAGTAAAAGAATAACTATAGCTATCTCCATTTGGTAACAAACCCACAACATAAAAAGGGATAATTTAAGACAACAAAAATGTAAAAGGTGAAGAGGAAAAGAATGGAACATAAATCCATTGCATTTCTATATGCCAATAATGAGCTAGCAGAGAGAGAAATTAAGAAAACAATCCCATTTATAATTGCAACAAATACAATAAAATACCTAGGAATAAATTTAACCAAGAAGTGAAAGACTTGTACACTGAAAACTATACGACATTATTGAAAGAAACTGAAGAAGACACATATAAATGGAAAGATATTCCATGCTCCTAGCTTGGAAGAATTAACATTGTCAAATGTCCTCATTACCTAAAGCAATCTACAGATTCAATGTAATCCCTATCAAATAACAAGTGTTAGAGAGGATGTGGAGAAAAGGGAACCTTCATAAACTGTCAGTGGTAATGTAAATTGGTGTAAATACTATGGAAGACAGTATGGAGATTCCTCAAAAAAAAATTAAGACTAGAACTACCATATGATTCACTAGTCCACTCCTGGGTATTTATCCAAAGAATATGAAAACACTAATCCAAAAAGATATCTGCACCCCCATGTTCATTTCAGCATTATTTACAATAGCCAAGATATGGAAACAACCTAAGTACCCATGAACAGATGAATAAAGATGATATATATATATATATATATATATATATATATATATATATATATATAGTAATACTACTCAGCCATAAAAAAGATGAAATCTTGCCATCTGCAATAACATCAATGGACCCTGAGGGTATTATGCTAAGTGAAATAAGTCAGACAGAGAAAGGAAAATACCATGGGATGTTGCTTATATGTGGAACATAAAAAACTAATAAACAAAGAATAAAATAAATGAACAAACCAAACCAAACAAAAACAGACATGTAGATACAGAGAACAGAGTAGTGGTTACATGGGGGTAGGGGGAAGGGCAAAATGGGTAAAGGGGATCAACTGTACGGTGATGAATGGAAAATAAATTTTTGGTGATGAGCACATTGTAGGGTATACAGAAGTAGAAATATAATATTTTACAGATGAAATATAATGTTATAAATCAACATTAATAAAAAACAAAATAAAATATATGATAACTTGAAAAAGAATTATAATAGCATTTGCTTTGGTACAAAAAGAGGCCTATTTAAATTCACAGCATGCTTGAAATGATAACATTTTAAATGTGTGAGGGAATATAATAAAGAATAAAAATCAAATGATTTATCAAATATATCTTCACATCCATTTGTATGTTGTAAACTTTTTCAGGGAGAGAAAATATTTTTGTAGACTTCAAATTTTTATAGAACTTTTACAATTTTGATCACCTTTTGTGGTAAACAGTTCAGATATTATTAACATGTTAAATACGATAAAATTCAGACTTGCAGAGGTTAGTTTATCCAAGGTCATATAGCTAGTTTAAAGGTAAAATGAAGTCAAGATTTCAAGTTTATGATTTTCGTGTTCTTTCCAAAATACTACAGTGTTTTTATTATGTCACATATTGAGATAAGCCATATTTGAGACACCCAATTGCTAATTAACTAAAAGTTTACAAAAGAATTGTTCATATAGATTTTTTACTTAATAAAGATAAAAAAGCTGCCTTAGCAGCATAAAGCACTTCTCTGCCATCTCAAATTACTGTATAATACTATATGAAGAATATGCTTATAAAGGCTGTGATATCTCTAAATGATTACACTATCACACTAAAACCTCCTCTCACTCCCTTTGCCTCTAGACTGTTAAACTAGTCCTTGTGCTTTTAGCCTGGCACACGGATGCCTTGGGGTTATTATGTGAGATAGAGGTAGCTATCTGGCGACTTTTCCCTGCACTCAGCTAATAACTATTCTCTTCTATCACCATATCCTAGGCTCTCTTCTCAATTGTCAAACTTTCTCTAGTACAAATTTCTCATTAGGGTAATTTCTATGATTTCTAACCTTCTTTTGTATTGCTTTCATCTTTCTTTTTCTCTCCTTTGCCTGTTGCCATTTTTCCTGTGTTTATCAGCCTTTGTGTAGATAAAGGTCTTTTAAAGGTATGGCCAAAAAATAAGACACACACATTATAACTACTATTAGGAAAACTGACCAACTGGAACACCAACTGGAAGATAAACAAGTATCATCTTTAGATATTTAAGTTTTCTAGGTCATATTTATTTAGAAATTCAAGGAATGTGTAAGACTTTTGTTAGGAAGGTTCTTTCTCCATTTTTCACCAGCCTGAGCATTCAGGAAAAGAGTTGAACAGCCTGCGATTTCTGTATTAACAAAAGATAATGAAATTGGGAGAAGGTGACAATCCTTACCATCTTATCTATAGGGAGATCCATTTCAGATATTCAGTTAATTTTTGTCATTACATGACTATACCATAATCAGATTTACTACATCTGAAAATTTAGAGTTGGAAATGTAAAATCTTGGGTATAAGTATAAAAATAAAAAAGGAAATGCTATTGTATAAGTCTATAACTGAGGTGAGAATATTACCATCTGAATCATTTAACTATTCAAAAGTGAAGGCCATACTGAGGTTAAGAACACTTAAGACAAATTTGCTACTGGTCAATAATAAAGTCATTCATCATATTCTTCAAATCTAAAGCAATTACAAGCTGTGGTATGGCAAATGGATTTAGCTGAAGAGATTACGTCAGAACAGCCCTTTAAAGAAGATCAGTTAATGTAAAAGGCTAAATGAAATAATGAACTCTCCTCAACAATAATTATTATGGAATTGATTTATCAAAAGCCTACTTCTTCATGCAAGAACTGTTGAAACTTCCCAAAGTAATTTTAAATTATGCTAAACAGATTAACTACCGTTTATCCAGTGCAGAACTATTACTAAAAACAAATTTAGTTAAACAGAAATGTAGAAAATAAATATTTTTGAATTTCAGTCTGCTTAGCTTATTTACATGTGGGCATCAAAGTGAATACTTTAGCTACTAGGGTAGGGCTATTTTAGAAGCCCCAATCCACATCTATTTGAATTCCAGTATCACTTACTATAAAGCAACACAGAAATTGCTCTCTGGGGGTGCTCAGGCTCCACATCTAGAGCCTTCAGCAAGTCAAAGAAATCAAAACACTGTCAAAACCAAACCTGCAAAGTAAAGCTATTTGTTTTATTATAAAATGGTACACCACAGATATTAAAACGATCTCAAACAATAAGGCAGAAAAATCCTTAAAAGCAAATCTCATTAAAAAATACAAAATAATATCTTAAAAATTAGTGTTCAAAGTTCAATAATACCCAACCAGGAGACTAAAAATAAAGGAAAACTATCAGAGAATGATATCTGAAACCACACTAATTATTTAGAAATTTAGAAACATTACCCTTCTACAGATACACTGAAAGGCTTTTTCAACATATACACAGAATAAAAATACCAAAGAACTAAGTACACATTAAATACTGTCTAAATCTGCTCAGGCTGACAAAATACCACAGACTGGGTGGCTTAAAACAGAAATTTATTTTCTCATGGTTCTAGAGGCTGGAAAGTCCAATCAAGGTCTCAAAGGATTTGGTTTCTGGTAAGAGCTCTCTTCCTGGCTTTCAGATGGCTACTGTGTCCTCACATGTGGGGGATGCAGAGAAGGGAGGGAGAGAGAGAGATCTCTCTTTCTTTTCTTATAAGGCCATAGTCCTATTGGATTAGGAACTCATCCACATGACCTCATTTAACCTTAATCACCTCC